>NW_010242191.1:0-6488 GCF_000690775.1 Eurypyga helias | reverse complement strand
GGGCAGATGACAGGGGTTATTTTAGGATACCATTCACATTCTATGAAGCCGCAGCTTCCACTTTCTCCCTCTAGATTCATTTTAAAAATATCCTTCCTTCCTCACCCCACCTCTCTCACGTGGACCTGTGGGCAAGCACATGTCACCCCCATTCATACAAACACAATGCAATGGAGCAGCGGTAATTTGCAGAGATGGTACATTCACAAACAGCAGCCCAGTCCCTTTAATGCAGGTTGATTTCACAGAAAGGACACCGCAGCCCAGAGGAATTTGATTAGACTGGTGATTTAAATTTGCAAGCTGCTTATTGGGTTCTTTATTGTCTTCACCCTAACTTAGAAAAACTGATTTAATCTCCCTCTCTTTCTTGAAAAAGAAATAGGAGAAAAATTCCATTTACACTGTAGATGGAATACCTAAATCTTAGAACTGGTGGTAAAGGACAGTACAAAACATCAACGGCGATCGGCTCCAGAGTGCTTTGCATCAGAGCCTTAAGCAGGCACACACTCATGGGAAGATACAGCTTTATCTACCTGTGACCTACGCTATGCAGAGCTGTGCATACGTACTGTACAGCAGATCTCATCCTGCAACTTTTCAGAATTCAGGGGAGTGTTTGAGGGTTGGGGATTTTCACATGGGTGAAACTATTCAGGAATAGAGGCACGGTGCTAGACAATAATAATTTGCAAGATCAGGCCATAAATAGGGCTCTCACCCTGCAAACATTTATTCACGTGCCAAGTGTTAAGACTGTGACTAATCTAATTTGAAATCAAGGGGATTACTCATAGTAGTAACATTAAACGCATGCATGTTTGCAGGATCAGGGCCTAAATGATTAATCACCACTGCAGCTAGGCACTATTGGGTACACCATTTATTACTTACAACACTTCAGCACTGGATACGCTCAGATCCATCCCGGAGAGCATGCATTGCTCTGCTGTAGTGAGGAACGAGCATCATACTCTGCTTAACGAGGAAGTATGCAACACACCTCAATATTCATATGCTCGCTCTGATTTTTGAGATGCTGATGAGCCTCCCAGAGGCCCTGGCTAATACCACTCGGGGCAAATTTGGAGTCGTTTGAGCAAGAAGTTCTGGATGCACAGCCTGCCTCAGATGGGCATCTCACGTGTCTCTTTTTTCTTTTTCATGTAATGGCCACACACATCCTGTGTCTGCAACTGTATCCGCAGACTGAGTGCTCCAAGTTTAGCATCCGTGTGCACAGAGGCTCCACCCTTACTGCTGAGGGGAAAATCTGGGGAAGAATGAAAGCATGGCCATTATATGAATCATTCATTCATGCATTCATTCATCTTTGTATTACTGTTGATATTTATTATTGTTTTGCAAAAGGTGGTTTGGTCCTGCTCAGACCGGTCCGTTCTTTGGTATTAATTTCTGCTGGTGCTCGGCAGATGACGCTCCACTGCAAAAGTGGCTGACCTTTGAGCTCTAGAGCCCACATCAGCTTGTGGCCAACTGTCGAGTCAAAGAAAGGGAAGTGCACATGGGCGCTTCCATAAGACATGTGCCCAAGGAAGGTTTCTAGGCAGCTTGCTGGTAAAATAACCGGGTGATTCCAGGTGACACGAGGTGTTGGCTGAACCTGAGCTGCACCCGTGCACTGTGCAGGTGACTTCTCCTCTTGACAGCTTTTGGGAACGGGGTGACGTACATGCTTCTTGCATTTTACAAGGGTGCCTTTTGTCCGAACCCCGCTATCTCTGGTTTAAAAGCAACATTTGCAAGTTCTCTAAAATAAACAGTCCAATGTTGTTTTAGAAACATAAGCAGTCAGGAAAAATCAGTAATGACTAACTGAGGGAAGATAAAAGACACTTAAAAAACAGGATTAAGTTACCTGGAGCCCGGAAAGTGAACGCAGTCAAAGAAAAACAAGCAACTTGGTTGTTTGCCCTGCTAAGTCACCGATACAAAATCCCTTTAGCACAAACCATTCTGGAGTTTCTAATTTTTTTACATTTTGGGGGTTGTGGGGAACAGAAAGATTTGGGGCATGTGCGATGACTGAACAGGGGCAGGGTGGGTTGGTTGGATGGCGAGAGAAAGGTCTGGAGGAGAGTCTAGGGCTTTGAGGAGACAAAAGGGATTAGAGGGTGGGGGTTAAAAGGTGGCAGGAAACAATGGCAAGAGAGTAGAGCTAAGGGCCCTGGCCCAGAACTGTGGTGGGAGGCTCGGTGGAGAATGAAGGCCAGGCAGGCAGTGAAGAGAGCGAGTTAGAAACCCTCTCCCTTCCCACCGTGTAAACAGAACATGTTGGTCAGGGGGGAACCTGCATCAGTCTTGCTGCCCTTCTGCTGGGCATGGGGCATATCTCCAGTCGGAGCCACTTGAAGCTGTGCAGACTGTGTCTTCGTTCATGTGGCATTTTTGTTCGACCAAGAATTAATGTCTGAATTTTGTTCGACCAAGAATTAATGTCTGAATGCACCAGGAGCAGCCTGGGGCTGGACCTTGGCTCTCATTCCCTGTCCTGCCATCCTGCACCTGGTACAATGATGCCTCACAGCGCTGCCATGTTCCTATTTGCCCGCAGGTCTCTCAAATTACCTCCGAGTGTGGGGTGGGGAGGAGAGAGGTAAAGCTGAGATGGGACACATGGGAGGAAAACAGGGAAACAGTGCATACATTGAGAGGAAGAGGAGGGTGTCAGAAGACATGGAGGTACAAAGTAGGGGGTGTAATGGAGGGGATTTCAGAGGAGCTGGAACACTTTTGGGGAGTAAAAAGAGCCAGAAGGAATACAGTGAATGAAAGCAGTGTAGAGGAAAAGGAGAAGCTGGGCAGTTGGGCTTCATGAGCTTCACAGCCAACATCCATACCTCACAGGGCTTAGGAGTGTTTTGTTTCAGGTCGTTGTACACGGTCCCCTCATGTTTGCCCTCTTCACCTTTCGAAACATGCTCACTGGCTCCAGGCTTTTCCCCAGTCCTTCCCCAGCTCCCATTCAGGGCTGCATGCTGATACCTGCAAACAAGGGAGGATAAAGGAGAATGAAGCAATGCAGTGAACCAAACGCAGTGTGGGGAGGTGGGGTCTGGACATGGAAAAGGTTGCTTTTCTGGGGGGAGAGGAAACAACAATTGAGGAAGGTTGAATGTTCCAAAACTTTGCTTACAGAATTTCCTTTCAGGAAGCAGAGAAGCAGAGGGTGGCTGAAAGCGAGCATGGAAACCCTGGAGGTACAGAATTGCGTTGCACACGCTATTTGCAACACGACGTCAACCCTGGCCTCTGGGCGCAGTGCCACAGCAGGGCCCTCACACCAGCACTCTCGCTCACCCACCATCACAGACACGCTGGAAACGAGCATGAAGGACTCCTGGACAAAGCCTAACATCTCCCTTGCTGTGCCAAAATGTAAGGGGAGGTCATGCACAGCAAACAGGTGAGAGTTAGGCTTAGCCTACGTTCACATGCTAAGCCTACACACTAAAGTTACACACTAAAAGTTATCTTGACTTTTCCCTTGCTGTACGATTCCTTCTGTGACGTGGTCTTGCTCACCTCTCTCAAGGACCAGGGGATCACACTGATGTACACCACCAGGCTGTGGATGATTCCTGCACATCGGCCAAACCTCTGTCGGCAAACCAAATAACCTACGCTCCATCTCTCAACATAGACCTTGCACTGTATCATGATATCAGCTTTTCCAAGCTGCTCCAACAGATAATCAATACAGCTACAGTCAACACAGTTAATACACTCAGAATAGATGCAGATAAATGCTGGATTTCCAATTTGTTGTCTGTGATTCTAATAATAGCATACCCAAAGAGAGTGTCTCAGGTCTGTTTATTAGGCTCCTCACTTTTTGCTGTGCCATTCCCAGGAGCTAATGACAGCAGGGCTCAGTGAAGATTGTGTTGGGAGGGTTATTTCTTGTAGCATTTCATTGCTGACTTCTCAGACACTGCAGTCCTGTGAATATCGGAGTTTTCTAGAAGAGCAGGGAGACACCACATTAACTGTGCAGCAACAAATGCTTCGAGCACTAAATAATGGTGAAAGAAGGCAGTTTAGTGCATGCAGTGCTTTATGGTCAAGTATAGGAGAGCATCTTGTACGCAAAGAGATTACAGTCTGAATGAGGAACCATGCAAAGAAGAACAATTAGACAAGGGGAGGGAGGATGGACAAGGTAAGTTACTAAAATTATTTGTAGGTGGGACAGACACATCTTGTTATCTTCAGCTTTTTAATCAAATTGGCATCCTGTGTTCAAAGACTACTAGGAATTACTGCAGAGGGTTCAATCCTGGAAGAAGAACCAGGAGATTTTCAGTCTGGATAGGTTGCGTGGCACACAGGTTTAGGGGTATCAGAGGCTGTAGGCTACACAGGCATCAGAGCACATGAGCAAGTGGTTGTGTCTAGCCCTAGGTCAAAGGAAGATGTCTCTCAAGTGAGGGAGGGCTACCCTCGCAGCTCAGAGTCCAAAGGGAACTCTCTGGTCTGCACAATGTGCAAGGAATCCAAGGGACAGAGGATTCATCTGGAATTTTACAAAAGCAAAATCGTGATCTGCTATGGCACTTCTCTAGCCCTGGCAAACCGGTAACACAGTGAAAGGCATCTGTCCTGCATCCTACCTAACAAAACATGTCCCATGGGGGAAATGGACTTTCCAAAGGTTTTCCCATGCCACTCATAAAATGCTGAGTGGTGTCGTGTTGCTGTTATCATCATGAAATAGTCACACAGTTTGTGACAGGAGACTCCTGTGCAGTAGCCTTGGATATGATGTCCCAGGCTTTAACATACTTCAGGCGGGGTTTCTTTCTGCTGATCTCCCCAAGAATTTTATCACACATACACATTGCATTAGACCTGATGATCTTGAAGGTCTTTTCCAACCTAAAAGATTCTATAAACACTTTTGTGTCAGAGCATTGTTCAGGACAGAAAGCCCTTTGCAGGTTTATTTCTACCTCCACTGCATTGTAGCTCAAAGTCTCAGAGAGGCCATTTTGGGCAAACTCATTCAAGAGCTAAATCTGTTTCATATCACAGGTAAATCCAGCCTGCTTCCCCTCTTTCTTTTCCTGTAAAACCTTGCAGCACTGACGTCCTGCTCCTACCTGTGCAGGGGGAGAGACAGAGGCAGAGGGCCAGGTTACCTTCTGACCCATGTGACACGGGCTTTCTGCCTTTTATAGGTGAGATGAAGGGGCTTGAAGGCTGAATTGTTGAAGCTGAATAATGGTGGCTGTAGGCCTGGTCCTCCCCTGCATGGTTACTGGAGGCGGTGCTCCCTGTGACGCACCGGCTTGTCACTATGGAGCAATCCAGTATCTCCCCTCTGCACGTTGTGCAGACATGCACTGGTACTTTTTCTTTCTGCCTGATGTTTTCTCTCCTCCTCGCCATTAAAGAGAAGAAAAGGAGGCAGGAAATCATTCAGAGAGTGGGGTCAGACTTGCCCTCCACAGCCCTACACCTTATTGCAGCGCAGTGTGTGATGACTGGTGGAAGAGCCCTTGACTGCGCACACCGGCTGGTCCCAGCCCACGGTGGGTGAAGGTCTGACTGCTTTGCCCTGACACTTAGAGTGGAAGGTTTGCAGCAGACAGGCATGGGCTCGCAGAGCAGGCAGAAGTGAGGGTTGCTTCCCCGTGCCTGGTATGGCTTAGGACCATCCCGACCATTCCTCTTTGTCAAACCCGTCCTTGGCTGAACTCCACTGCAGTCACTGGAGTTACAGGCGGTGAGCTGCACATTTTGACTCATATCCTGTGAAGTTATAAACTGACTCCCAGCACATCTGGCTCTATTTGGGATCAAGAAGATAGGGCTCTAAAAAGCCAATAAAGCAACTATTTACTGTGAGATGCCCAGCCAGAAAAGCTTCTGCTCATCTCCTGTTTTCTTTTATCCACTGCATTAGGAAATCTGTTTGAAAACAAGACTTTGCAGTGGTCGTTAGCAGTTCCCCAGTCCTTTAATTCATCAGAGCACTTGAAGGCACCTCAAAAGACCACAGCAGAGCTGGGCCAAAGCATCCCCAGGGGTCCAGGATCCCTGTTCAGTGCTCAGCTCCCCCCTCTTCCCTCTACTCTGGTCACCCTTCGGCTCAATCCCCCAAACCCTGACACAGTGCTGTAGGGCAGGAAGAATCAGCAGAAGCTGGGGAACTTACCGCCGTGAGGACGGGTTCAGTCACACCAAGCTAGGAGATGGAAGTGGACATCGAGTTTGGGTAGAAATAAACATTCTGAGTGTCAATATTCTTCTTAGCCATTGGTCTCCTCTCCCATCTTGCCTAGCGGAGGAATTAAAAACGTTTGGCGGTTGAGCACGTTTGCTAGAAAACCTTAAAAAAAAAAAAAAAGCATCCCAGAGCCCGCTAAGGCAGTGACTCTCACTAACATCCTCCTGGCTTTGGCGTTACCAGTGGCGTCTGGGAGCAGAATTAGGCTCTCTGGGTCTCCCCTGACCAGAAC
>NW_010242190.1:4185-18744 GCF_000690775.1 Eurypyga helias | reverse complement strand
ATAATATAACTAAGGGAAAACCAAAACCAGTTTTCTTATACGTCAAGCTTGGGTCATGAGTGGTTCATGAAGAGGAAGATTAGAGAAAGCCCTTGGAAAAACTGCAACTGCTGACCAAACATATCCTTTAGGATTGACATTCATTATTATTTGATAATGTAGCCTCTGTATCAATGCCATGTTACAGTTAAACACTAGCAGAAGCCTTGAAACTTTCTACCTTCTATTTAAAAGTCACCTTTGAAAAATTTCCTTTATTCCCATAAAAACATTGTATTTGAAGGATTCTAACTTTTCTTCCTGGGATACCATAATAAGAAAGTGCCTGTGGGGTTGAGGGCAGCCACTGACATAAAGGGCATAAGTGTGCAACACGTGGGCAAGGTTGTACAAAGTGTGTTCATGTAAACAGTCTCATGCACTCGATCAGACCTTGCAGGAAAATAGAAAGGAGAGTGTGAAGAAGAAATTTAGGGCTGAGCTGAATAGTTTGTCCACAAAGACTTTTGCTAATATAACCCCCTCTTGTAAAGAGTAGTCCCAGAGCAAGAGGAGGGCTCTTGACCATTGCAATAACACAGGTAAACTGGTTAATCTGGTGATAACGAGATTGTGAGTTGAAAGACAGTCTTGTCAGCCTTATCAAGTTCTTTTTGAAGGACCCACCTCTCAACCAGATTTCTTGCTCGGGGTGTCTTGCAGGAGTAGGGTGGTAGCCAAGAAAGCACAGTAGCCCAAATGGTGTCAAAGAATGGCCGGGAGGGAATCTGTCAGACACTGCCTCTACAAAGCTGCGGAAGCTGGAAAGACACAGCAGATGTCACGATGAGCTGGAGTGGCAGCTCTAAGAAGGACCAAGTTTTACAAGGCATTTGATCTGTAGTTATAAATGAGTGGAGAACAATAAACCCAAATTTAAAAAATCAAGGTTCTAAAGGAAGCTGACCAAAAAGTCCAGAGAAACAACTGGGCTAAAGGAGTTTCTGTCTTTCAGGTGTCACGACTTCCACATTCCTGGCTGTGAGGTGGCCCAGATTTAAGAAACAAGAAAGGATGAGCCTTTTTTGTTTGAAAGCAGGCAGTGAAAGTGAAAGGCAGGAGGACAAGGCAGGAAATGCACAGTATGTCTATGAATCATTAGCACAATAATTACTTCTACATTTTTGTTTCTAGAGGAGGTGGTCCAGAGATGAGGTGTATAGAAACCAGGGAAGGAGATCAAATTCAAAATCTGAGTGAGCCTTTTGGTAATCCATAGGGGTGCATAAGATGGAGTTTCCAGGGGACTTGTTAGAAGAGTGATTATAGAGCTGGGAGAACCACAAGAAGACAGAGAGAACACAAGAAATGAGAGGACAGGATTGCAGGAGGAGGCTCTAATTGCTGGGGAGAAGAAAGCATGAAGTTGGGAAGAGCAATCTAAAAGGAGTAGGACTCAAGATAAGGAGATGGGGCTGGGAGGGGTCTGAAAATACTACCTAGATACAGACCCTGCTTACAGGGAGTTTGTGCAATTGATAAAGTGCAAGTCCAGCTACATCCCCACCTCAACACCTCCCAGACAGCCAAAGGTTCCTCACCTCAGCCATGCTGATAACCACTTCCCAGCAAAATAAGTTCCACTGCCTGCCGGGTGCCCCAGCCCCTCTTCTCCCACCCCAGCTGCTCCCGGTCCTGCTCGCTCACATACACCGGCTCTGGTGCTTACCCAGCCCTGCATTAAGCCAGAGTAGAACTAACCCAACAAAGCAAATAGTTTTCCACCAGCTTAGTGTACTATTAGGCAATTCTTTAAATAGCAAAGAAAATACATGGGATGACATACAGAGACACTTTCCCACAGAAGCATTAAAGGGAGTTTAGCACTGTGCTTATTTTCAAGACATATGAGTATCTTTGATGTCTATAACCCCACCTTTACTACTGCTTGCAGTCTCAGAATACCAGATGGAGGCAAGGATGGATATACAGAGGCCAGTCTTTACTCTGAACAACAAACAGAAAAGGCTACAATAGTTAAAAAATAAGAGATCCGTGCAGAAGCATGTTATTTCTGCGTACACTAGAAGCTACACGGATTGAAATGACAAGTTCTCATCACGCTGTAAAACACTATATATTTAACTGAAACAGCAAAATACAGCAACCAGCTGTATTTGGTCGTAGCCATAACACAGCAAATCATAACTGTGGAGACAGAAGGTCAGAAGGTAGCTCTCTGCACAGACAAGTGTGGAAGGTCTATACCAAAGAAGAACCAGGTAATATTAATGCTGTATCACAAAAGACATCAACACAAGGCAACATCCTATTGCCAGAAGGTTGCCTGACTGTCCCTACAACATCTAGTTGCTGTGGGATCTATGTTAGGCTTTGTACAGAATGCTGATGTAAAAATAACAACCTTCTAAAATCTTGGAAAACGCTTCATCTAGACAGCAAAAAAAAATTATGTTTGGTCATACATATGTATTCAGATTGGGGATGTAGAGCTATATATTATAAATATGAAATGATGAATAGATTTTGTGGAGGTATAATAGAACGTTAGCCATGCAAACTATTGATAATAGTAACGCGTAACATAGGTATTCCCCAAAAAAGAATGAAAGAAATATAATTAAGAAAACGTATGGAGGCAGCTACACACTGAAATAGTACATTTACATACAGAGAACAGCCAAGACACAGAGGGACTCCACTTGCAGAAAGCGTTCGGTGAGGGAGAGAACATTGTACGTGGAAGAAGGAATAAAAGCCGAGCGTTTCACTCCCTTGGCTCTGTTTCCGTGTTTGCTCACAAAGCAGTCGCTGACTTCAGCTGAGTCCGACTTACTGTTCAGCCTCACCTCGGTGCTCACGGTCAGCACTTGCCTTTGCAGCCCTTTGCGGTATTGTCTGTTCATCACGAGCACAGTGGGATACACACTGGAGCTCAAAAGGCCATGGTCCTTGTGTATCTAGCAGAAGGAGCTATTTATTTGTACAGTGAGGCGACGCTTGTCCCTCAGCTTTCTGCCGAGCATTTGGGTAGGGCAGGCTGCCAGGGTACACACGCCACAGGCAGCTCTGTCAAACCTGTGCCCCGGGATGGGAGGGCACGGCCATAACGTGGTGCCGCTGGCCCAGTTTGTTCAGGTTCACAGCATTTTTCTGGAGGATGGAGACGCATGGAGGCACTGGAACAGGTTGCCCAGAGATGTTGTGGATGCCCCATCCCTGGAAGTGTTCAAGGCCAGGCTGGATGTGGCTTTGAGCAACCTGGTCTAGTGGAAGGTGTCCCTGCCCATGGCAGGGGGGGTGGAACTAGATGATCTTTAAGGTCCCTTCCAACCCAAACCAACCTGTGATTCTGTGATTCTATGATTCTATGATTCTAGGTCTCCCTGGGTTGCACACGTGGGAGCCCTGCCTCCCTGAGTGCCGACTACGTGGGGTGTACAGGCAACAGAGAGAAAGGTCCACGGAATCTGTGAGTTAGGAGAGACAGCAGCTGAGGCGAAGCTGAGTGAGGGCTGACGGCACAGCCAGGGAGGAAAGCGGAAAGCAGAGCTCCCTTTCAGCAGAAAACTCTCTGGAAGGGCTAGCCAGGGATTCTGGGCAAAGCCATTGCGTGCTGCTGCTGGTCCCTCCTCGCGCTGGGGAAAGTAGGCTCTTTTTATTCTTTGTAAATAAACAGCACTGCACCACAGAATTATTGTCAATCTCACATCCAAAGGACACACCCAAAAGGACCTTAAATGCTGGCTCACCTCTCGGACTGGGCTATGGCAATACAGCTGGTCCAGTTTCTAACATCCTGGAATACCAGTGCGAACTGGCAGAGCCAGACATCATCCCACTCTGCCTCGGTGGGGAAGGAGCTGGCCTTTCTACAGCAGCATGGCTCAGCCCAAAGGCCCCACGTGTGGGGTTAAAGCCCCAGCAAAGGGAGCATCAGCGCTCAGAGGGTCCAAGGCAGGGAGTTTCGGGCAGGCCTGGTGGAACCACTTGTCTCTCAGACAGAGTTTGTGTCATCTGCCCCAGATAGCTTTAGGATCACTAATATTTGAACACAACTGGAGCTGCACTGCCGGGTGAAAGGGCAGAACAGGTTTGCAGTATGATAAGTCTCTTCTGAAAAACTTTACCTGGGAGGGAGAGAGGCTGGATCCCAGGTCCCATCCTGCAGGTACCCCACACAAGCAGTCCTTAACAACTTCTCCAGGGATCGGGACTTGTCCTTTGATTAAGGAGAGTGGGATTTTGCCAACAATAACCTCGTCTTTCTGTGAAGCAAAGCATGTTAATTAAGTTCACGTCTTTCCCGGCCAGGCTAGAGGTGTAAGTTACTAATTGCAAAGCGATACCCCATAACAGCTGAGGGCAGGAAAGGCAAGAAATCCTACCTCAGATCCAAACATCAGATGGAAAGTGTGTGGGCAAAATGCAACCACCCATGCTTATCCACTCTCGTTGGCATGCCGAACTTTTTGGAAAAATTATGTGGGATCTTTGTCATGAATGACAACGGCTGATTTCACATCTTATCCCAAAAGACTCCACTAAAGATCCTGAGGAATTTCTTAAGTAACCACATATGTTGAACTGTTACTTATCTTAATGAAAAAAAGATAGTCACTTAACCGAAAGATATCCAGAGACGAGTTCACGCTACGGATTATACAATATGTAACCCCCCCCCAAAAAGAGACAATCTTAATTTATACAAGCACAAATTTTCCATCTGAAAATACTAAATATAATTGTTTTCCATCATCTGAAGGAAGTCCTGGCTCCACTGAAGTCAATGGCAAAGCTCCCATTGACTTCAAATGGATCAGGACTTAAACCTTTGCCTTTAAGAACATGCCGACTGATTTTAAAATTTTCTTAAAAAAAAAAAATCAAAAGAAAAATGTGCTTGTATTTAAAAGTTTTGATGCCAAGTTTTGTCCCACAGTGAATTACTTCAGCCTTGATATAAATCTATCAAAATAGGTTTAAAAAATGTAAAGATGAACACACCCTTAAAGAATAGCCCTACTCTCCTCTTCTGCTCAGGTCCATACAAAGAGATTTTGCACAGACAATAATGTGAATAAAGAGGGAAAGACAAAATATCGGGCCAAATAATATCCAAACTTATGGATACAGTCTGCAATTTAGAAACAGGCAACATACTGTAGTCCTAAGTATTATTAATAAAAACATTTATTTCCCCAGCTTCAATTTTATTGAAATGCCCAATATTCAGGAAATAAAATTAATCTATTTGAATTACTTTACATCAAGTTAAATTAATTAATTAATTACAGATACTTCATCTGAATAAAAAAGATACCTTTTCCATTTCATTTGATGCCTTGCATAATACAAGAAAGTTGACAGACCAAATATCAAACTATCACCATATCCTGTCTTCAGCAATTTTTAGGAGAATTTGTTTAAGGACAAAGTGTAAAGCCACGGCAAGTATAGAAGTGTCAGGTCAACATCTTCTAAAATGCAGTAGACACAGAGTTCCTGAAAAAGATTTCTACAAATTCATTTGAGATTTTCTAAATCTGTTCTGTACCTGACAATATTTTCTTGCGGAGAACAATGGACTAATATTGCGGTTTGGTGTTAGTGTAGATCACATGGAAACTTCTGCTGAAATAAAATATTTGCATCCTTCCCATTGTAGTCTTGATTAATTTCTAGTAATGTTAATCACGAAAAATTTCGTCTGTACTTTCACATTTAAGCAGAGAAACAGCTGATGTCTTTTGACTCTGTCTGAAAATTAACCAAGCTCCTAAACTTGAAATAATACCCAAATTAAACAAGTTATGCAGTTTTCCCAGATGCATTAGCATAGCTCATCGATCATTGCAATGATAGTATGACACGATGATGATACAATTTTGCTGTATTAGTTACAGTGATACCAAAGGGGAAAAAAGAAAAAAAAAAAACAACCCACCAAACAAGGGCTTGACGCTGCAGAATGTTGTAGAAAAGATTCCTCCACTTTCTGATTATGATTAAAGCTTGGTGTGCTTTGAAATCCCTAATGTGTAATGCAAACCAGGATTTGGGGTGTTAGGAATGCATCCCCACCCTTCTTCCAAAACGCTCTGTAAATTATCATCTGCAGACCCCAAATCCTTGAGTGGAGCGGGGGGAAGGAAGGAGAGAGAGGCAGGGAGCGGGAGAGGGAGAGGGGGGGAGAGAAAGAGAGAGGAGAGAGATTAGAAGCACTTTTCACCTCTTGGTCCCGTCAGTGTGCTCAACGCCGAGAACCGTGCTTCAAATCCAGTGTTATCATTAGGCCCGATTCAAAGGAAGTGAAATAGTCTACTGAGAAAACAGTGGAAAAAGTAAAGGTCCTGAAGAAGTAAGTGCTGCATGTTGAAACGTATGCATGTCACACCCCATTTGTCTTTCATATTGAAGAATAAAGCAGCCTGTCCCGCAGCAGTTATTATACACCATATTCTTTATTTTAAAAATGCAAGAAATTTGGCACAAAGAACAAAAAATCAACTGATGAAAAGCATTTATGTCATGGTTTAAATTAAGACCTTTGTAATGCAAGAATTACATCAGCAGTGGGCTTAGCTTAATGAAAATAAGACAGTGTTTTTAAAGACCATGAACGAACAAATCCTCTCTGCTTTCTGAAATAGAAAAGGCAGATATAGATAAACAGATAATTTAAGATGGAATCAGAGCAAATCACACTTTGCTACCTTTAGGAATTACTGAACTTTTTGTTCCACCTACAATTCTGGGTCAATGAAGCCAAGCGAGAAGTTATTTTATATTCACGTGTGGATTTTAAACATATTCAGGGAATACTAGGTATTACAATGTCTCTTCAATATTCTCATTGCTTGAACTTCTGGCTAAGATTAATTGAAATTTTAGATTTTCCTCTCTTTTGATGTGATTTTGGGTTTGGGTTCACCTAACGAAATAGTAGTAGTTTAAATATTCTACTTTATCAACTTTTTAAAATGTTAATTAGCATATTATTTTGATACAATGATTGTTAAGAACTTAATAAAAAATCGGTTTGATTGAGAAGAAATAAATTAACACGAGCCATTTGTGGCTACTAGCAATGATGCAACAATGATCTGATTAATGTTAAAATATATGGGTGGAGGTAGCAAAAGTGAAGTGGAGTCTTGTCTCTTTGACATGTATTGTCATAAACTTTGGCCATCTATTCTTTGTGCATGTTTTTATCTTTATGGGTCTGTCGAATGTTTTATGAGAATGTAAGCAGTAATTTTCTGATGAGACAGTAACATGATAAAGCAAGATAAAATAGAGCTTTCTAGTGGAGATGAGTACAGAGTTCAAAATCTAGACAGAAAACTTTCTACTGCAGTACGGTGAGTATAACTATATATGATTTTAATATTTCTTAACTGCAGTTATATGACAGGAAACTGCAAAGTTCATGGATCAAGTGAATGTTTTGCTATTATTGATGACAAATGCAACTGGTTTAGTCACAAAACATCATATATATTTGGAGGTGGGGGGAGGTAATGTATATGTGTCCAAATATATATGTGTTATTTACCTTATATAAAAAAATAGGCAACTAAAAAAATTGATTTTAATTATAACAGTCTCCCAGGGGAAAAAATATTACAGTATTTTGCATTACTCAGGTTTTTTTTGTATATGAACTAATTATGAATTAATCATCCACATGCTGCAAAATAAAGTTATCTTAAATATTTGGGAATGTAAATAAATGTGATGGGCATGCACAGCACAGAATGGACACCAATATTTATGTTTTATAAGCATGTTTTATAAATATATCATTTCTGAACGATACAATCAAGCCACTGGCAATATTTGAGATTATGGTATATATTAACACATTGCTAGTCAATCTGCTTTGAAGGCTTTCTGAATTAGTGATTAAGAATGAATTATTTCTGATCTGGGTGAAACTAGCTACCCAAATCCTGAAAGATCCTTCATCATAACAACATTTCTCGACGTGTCCGTTGGGATTTCCAGGAAGATAGTCAGTTCTGTGATAAAACAAGCCTTGTCCTCTGTGCCTACATGCACCCTCAGTAACGAAGGGATGATCATCAGAGGTTTTGTCAAAATAAAAAAAAAGAAGTCAGTGTTTTAGACAATAATTATTATCTTTTGTTTTCAGAGGACTTCTGGTGTCTGTTTCAGTTTTATTTTGAACAAGTGCAGAGAACAATTGACTTTCATTTTCCGCTTCCTTTGTGCTGTGGGAATGAAAGGGTGAAGGGAAGGGATTTGGGAAGCCGGGGCCTGATTCTGTACCCAGAGCAGATCAGCAACCATGGCTGGTGTCGATGAGAAAAGCAGCAGTCACAGAACTGGGCCGGGTGCTAAAGGTGATCTGGCGTGCAAGAAGGAAGGGAAATCAGGCAGTTGGATTCGCTGCTCTTTTTAGTTGCACAGAACACACAAGTTTCTGATCGAGCGAACGCAACCCGTCCTCTCGCGATTGGTGTCTCTCGGGGAGGACTCAGAAGGCTGTTAGCAGTCTGCCCAGTCCTTGAAAAATAACAGACAACACACTATGTTTACCAAGAAATCCCTCCCTCTCGCTAACCATTGTTTTCAAGGAATTTAGGTAGGAGCTAAACAAAAAAAATATCAAGCCAGCTGAAAAGAAAAAAAATGTGTTTTCTTCCAAGAATTCTTTGCTCCCTTGGTTTCTGTCATGTCATATACCTTGTGCTTCCATCACCTCTAGCATCCGCAATCCCCAGGAAATAAGGGGGTTAGTACCTACCTTCCTAGCATCAAAAAGGGGAAAAATATGCCAGAACTCCTTCACACATGATTCAAAAGTCGTCCAAGCAACAGACAAAGAGACCCTAACACCTAAAGCCTTCTGCCTGTTACACATCACCCTGGGCAGAAGCCAACATCGGATGGGGTGGCAGCAGGCGCGAGGCTGGGGTGAGGGGCAGAGGAGGTCAGTCCCAGTCCAGGATTTCTTCCCTGTTTGGGCCAAACAGTGTCTGCACGCTGCCCCGTTCCTATGACGGGGCGCTTCTTGAACATGCAATAAATAAGCAGGGCAGCCTTTCTTCCTGGGATAGCTGCTCCTTCTGTTTTGCCAGAGGACTTGACAGAGGCTGCTAATGGAAAGATAAAATTTCTTTTCGCCCTGTCAGTGGTAGGTGGGTTTGAGTAGGAATCTGCTCTCTTGCCCTGCTGAAGCTTTGAAAACACTCCCCAGGCAGAAAGGGCACCAACATGAAAAGCATTTGTGCCAAGGGACTTTTTCTTGTGGGCAAGGTTCCGACAGCTGAGATTGGCAGGCGGGATCCCGAGTGAGATGTTTCATGCTGTTGTTTACAAAGCAGATATTCCCTCCAACGCGCTACATCAAAACAGTAGGTCTTAAAAAGTGGTCAGGGAAGCACGATTTCTGAAGAGCTGGCTACTCACCTGGTACTAAATTCCTTCCTCCTGCTAACCGCTAAATTGCATTAGACACAGACAAAAACCCATTAAAGGTTTTCCTTGCATTAATTTTCTTAATATTAATTTTCCATGTCGGCAAGGGTTCTCATTACCGCAAATATGTTATGCAACTGCGAGCTGCACGGCTAGATCTGCATCGCAACTGCTATCTATTAAGGTATGAGCCACATCATGAAAATATTAGAGAGCGTCTGCGTTAAAAAATTACTATCTCCCGTTTAAAGCAGATTTATATCGATAGGGATCCTCAGCCTAAAGTGTTTGGGGAAAACAAGCCATCCCTAAGAAGCTTGATGCGGGGCCTGCTCTTTGCAAATGTGTGCACTCATAAATAGTTTCATTCGTGACAGAAGCCGTGCCGAGTTTAAGGGCTCGTTCTGTCAGATGACATGCATACGTGTTTGCAAAATGGCTGCGCAGGCAGTCATACGAGCCCTAAAGACTGCACTTTGGTACGAGACGGGGGAAGAATCTCGCCAGCAAAGCTTATTTGAACACACTCACCGTTTTTCTAGAAGGCGTTAAAAGGTGCTACAGCTTCAGACTTCAAAGTTTTGAAGATTATTTGCGGTTAATCCACTGCTGTTACAAGCTATAACAAGAACTCTGCCCATGCTGTAAAAAAACACTAATAAGTACTATTTTGACTCTAGAGCCTGATAGCCGCCCACTTTGGGAATGAACGACCGGCGTCTACCTTCCCCAGCTGGATGGTCAAATTACAAGAAACAGTAATTAGCAAATTAAAACTTAAATAGTCTTCCTGCTTGCTTGAAAGGGGACAATTGGTTATAAACCCATTTTACTAATACTAAACTTTTTTTTTTTTGCATCATAGATGTGTGATTTTTTTTCCATAGAAAGAGTAAAGTCAGACCTTACCTTTCTCAGCATTTAAAGCTGCGCTTTAATACACAGACATGTATTTATACACAGGTGAAGGTTTGCCCTTCCAGCTCCAGTGATTTCAATCTTTTCATCTGTAATCGTCCTGTTGCTTCCATTTATTTTAATTGTCTCGGATTGTGACTCTTATTCGGAAACTGGAATGCTTGGACTAATTCAAAAGCACTTTCTGAAAGAAATGTTCTTTTACTCAGCATTTTGTAACATTACTGTTGTAACATTACAAATTGGTGGTGTGAGACCACCATAACGGAGACTACCACTTCCCTGCTCTGCCTTTCTGAAATGTTTACTTTACCCTAAAAAAACCCAACCAAACAAACAAACAACTAATTAAGCCTCACGCTCAGCCACGTCGCATAAATAAGTGTTAGTTTCCTTGGGTTCCGAACAAGAATACTGAGATGCAGATGGGTTAAATGAGTTGTTAAAAGCCACACAGTAGCAGCATTTTTATTATAAGGGTTAGCTCGAAGGGGAGCTTCACTGATTTAAAATATGAACAAAGGAAAGAGAATCCATATGAAAAACAAATGAAAAAAATTCACCCTCTGCGGACAAATTTCTGCTGAAAAGGATATGTACAGTGATCAAAGCAAAGTTTAAAGAATGAGCGTCTGGAAAAAAAAAGAACTTTAAAAGATGTTTTAGTTATAATAATGCAGTTATCCAAATGTCAGTGAATTTGATCAAAGCTGATCTACAGAGCTCAGGTTTAGCATTAGGTGAGTCATTTTCTTTTATTAGTGATGCTTTTTCATTCAAATGGGTAAAAAGGTGAGAGTTTGGATATGTTGAAGGTTTCATTGGCTTACAGTAGGGACAGACAAATGAGGCCCACCTAGTTTTACAATCTGGCCCACAGCTACTTTGTTTTTAATAAAATGCAGCATATTGAAAGGGCATGTCTCAACATGTCTTGACCCATCCAAACTGGATCAAGATGGAGAGCCCCATATTGAAACCAGTCCTCTCCCAGGATGGGGCCTGTTGTCCCCGGGGAGCAGGAAGGTTCCCTGCCTCGCCATGGGGAAGAAGCCAGCCAGGCTTGCTCCTACCAGCCATGCACCCACCCCTCTCCTGGCTGCTTGGGGGAGGAACATATTTTCAGACTTCAGTGCTTCGAGGAGTCCTGGGAGTTCATTCAACCATCTTGACCATCCTTTGTATCACGACAGCCTGTGTAAACCTGTGGCGAGAGCAGTGTGGAAAGCAGAGTGGTGTCAAGCCCTTGGGGGAAGTTTACAAAGTCCACCCGATTTTGGGGCAGGGATCTTCTTCCCACCAGGTCTCCAACCCACACCTGTATGAGAGCAGTCTCCCCAAGGAGAAGGAACAATGCACTGGCCAAAAGTCCAACTTCTCCTCTCATGGCACCTGAACAGCATCTATCATTGCTGTGAGGAGCGTTTCAGGATGCCTCTGCTGCTTCTTGGCGGAGGAAACCCCTGAAAACTAGGTTTTAAAATAAAGTCGCCATCCTAACCCTCTTTATTTTGGCTGGAACACTATAATGTGCTTGGGGGTTTGCTGGGATGCTTACCAAAATGTGTGACAGTAGGGCGGGGGTTTCTTGAGCATCACTGGGTGGTTGTCTACTCCAATGAGTACTCCATCCTCCACTGATCTCAATGCTATCAGGAAAAAAACCAGTATTAACAGCGATACTGAGGCTGAGAGCTCGGGGAGCTGCTACTTTTCACAGCTTGCGACCGAAACTGTGTAAGTGCGCTTTACAGCGCGTTCTCTCATCTGCAATTTCCTGTTGCTGAAACCTGAAGAATTTCAGCCAAACCAGGTTGCTGCCTGCAAGTGGCTGTGGGGCAAAGGCCACGGAGCAGGGAAGCTCCCATGCCATTCCCTCACCCGAAATAGGATTTTGCCGTGGGCCTTTTAGGGAAGTTAACCTGTTGTGCCCCAGAGTTTAGGGAGGCACCAACTAACTGCAGGACAAGGTAGCATCCACCTACAGTTTGGTTGCTTTTTGGTGGCAAGGGTCCATGTGCACTCTCTTACCCAGATGTACCTTGTAGCAAAAGCCAGGTATCTCATCCCTGTGGGAGAGGGGAAGTGAATTTGTGTTTATGAGGGGGTTAAAGAATACGTAAGAGCAGTTTCTTGGCAGTAGCTGAGATGCTGAACTTTAACACCCCCTGATTTCCCAGCAGTAACTTGTTCATCTGCCCGTATCCTCACTTCCCAGTTGGAAAACCCTGTTGAAGTAAACAAACAAATTCTGGCTTTGTAGGGATAGATTTAGGTGAAGGCAGCAAAGGTCCTCACATACAGCCTTTACTCCTGTGCTGTAATCCCAGCTCACTTGGACTTACTGTGTGATCTTAAGGAATTGAGTCTGCTGTGCCCCCAGGAAAGGACAGGATCATGCGGCTGCACTGAAATCTAACTTTTCATTAAAAACTTTGTGTGTATAGAGTTTGGTTTTTGTTTTAACTAAGCAAATGAGACTCAGAAACACGTGAGTTGCCCATAGCTGTACCACTGAAAAACTGTTAGGTAGTTTTTCGGGTTTTTTTAATGGGAGTTTGAGAATATGAATCATGACAAAGATATGATGTAGGTTGGCAAGAACATGACATGTGATGGTATGAGCTGCCACATGCCTCTTAATGCAGCATTAATTTCAAGACCCACTTTGCCGTGAAAGAAAATTAGAGGATAATGGGTGTATGACAAAAGAAGACAGGGAGGATCTGACCCATTCACCCAGGTTTGCTCTGTCATCTATGGAACTGAAATCCCCTTGAAGGCTTCCTCGCTTTCCCACTGTTTCTCTCTTGCGGCCCATGCCCCTACACCTCCAGGACAGGATCAGGCCATCATTTCCACTGTGGAGTGGGAAAAGGAAGCCACAACAAGGAAATGAGAGGCAGAGTCATGGGGTGCTTGTGTTGCTAAATGATTCATTCCAGCAAAACCAGCTTGGACTAAATCCGGGTCGGGTTTACATTGTACCCCAGCCAGGCAGCCTTGAAAGGGTTCTGAAGGCCAGGGCACCCTGCAGGCAGCTGTGCTGCATTTGCATTGCCCTTGCAGGCAACCTGTGCCCGCCTGAGGCTGGAGCTGCCCATGAATCCCATCTGCTATCACAGCTGGGCCCCGGAGCATTCTAGAAGGGCCCCTGAGGGTTTGCCTTCCCGCCACCCTCCTCGCCAGCCCAGCACGCAGGCAGACGGGGCAGCACGGGGAGCCATAGGGTTGTGCAGAGCTATTAATTAGGGCCGTCCCCAGGACTGGCTTCAAGGGTGCTCCAGCAGGCAGCCTGTGACCACAGGTGATGCTGAGCTGCTTCCTCGCAGGCGCTTTAGTCCTTTTGCTGCTGACACACTGAGCGCTGAGCATTGCTGCCCAGCTTAGCCCGGGGGTGCCCATGGGACTCCGGGGACAAGCGGGTGTCTCCGCAACCTGGGAGCGCTCGCTGTGCTTGCTGACTGCCAGCCCCGGGTTGACACAATGCAGCTGTCTGCCTATGTTTATCAAGCCCAAGAATATACAAGGTTGAAATAAAAGGACCACGATATGGCAGCGAAAACACCTAAAGCATATAATCTGTGTGGAAGAGATGAAGCCTGGAGCAGCCGTGCCCGTTTCACGGAGGGACGCCCGCGCAAGCTCTGCCTGTGTGCTCGGGGTGGCACGTGGAGCGCAGGCTGCTTTGAACGCGGTCGAACTTGCATTAACACGATGGGAAGGATCAGCTACACTCTCGCGCACCGGTGATCCGTGCAAAATGGGTCACCGGGAGATTTAGAAACTGTACCTTTCAATCCCAGCCAAAGAGATACATCAAGGCACACTGACGTGAAGCGCGACTGACACACCTTGAGGCATCTTCAGTGCACTGAGTGGTAGTGACGCCAAAGGATGTCAGCTGGCAGTAGCAGAGACAATGCCTCATAAATAATCTCCACGGGGAAAAAAAAGAAATAAAGGGTTTACTTCCTCTTACACTTGAAAAAAGAAAAGCAAGCAATCAATCAATCTACTTCCCCCAGATGAGCGAGCGGGTCTCCAAAATGCCCGTGTGAGCGCGCGGCGAGGGAGCCGCAGGTCAAGGCACCGCTGGAGGAGCGGGCGTCTCACAGCACTGCCTACGGCGAGGCACACCCGCCTGAACCCACAGGCCTCCTGACCCTCCGCTACGGGGCGGCGAAGGAT
>NW_010242190.1:0-4116 GCF_000690775.1 Eurypyga helias | reverse complement strand
CGAGCCCCCCCCCCTGCCCCCCACAGGTCTCCTGCCCATCCGCACCGGGGAGGTGAAGTTTGCTCCTTTGGAAGCCAGAATTCCCGGGGATTTCTGCAGGGAGGGAAAGCTGAAGGAGCTGAGTTTTGTAATCTTCTCCCAGCCGCGGCCCTCAGCCCTGTGAGGCGATGGAGCCACTCTCTGGATCCTACGAGAATTTCAGGGAAACAAAAGTTCTGCGGCTCCCCTTCTCCTGCTGAGTGGCAGATGGATCCCAAAGGCCTGGAGATTCGCTCGGCTGCTCCTGAGCAGCCCAGTACCCTCCTCAAGCCCCTTCCACTGCAGCCCAACGAAGGACAGCTTGTGGGAGTGCTGCCCCAGCTCCCAAAATCCAAACCAGCCCCGGGACAGCCACCAGGCCCGTCTGCTGGCGCTGGCGGTAGCCTGAAGCCAGGAGACATGTCACCTGCAACCAGCATAGCCAGATCTGAGAGGAGACGTCTGTCCATCCCCGGAGGCCGCCTCATCTCCCAGCACAGCACGCAGGGTCTCCACTGAGGCCGTGCCGCCCACGTGCCCATCTGCACCCCTGCCCGCGTTGGGGCTGGGGCCTCCCCACTGGTACAGCCATGCTGGCAGGGGTCTCCTGCGTGGACCACTCACTTCAGACTGAGCTTGGTGTTTTCTGTATCAGTGAACTTTAAAATAAGTTTTTAAAATCAATCTGCACTGCAAGGTTTTGCCCCGGTGCTGATGGAGGAAGAAGCTTTTTCATGGGAGGCAGCCATGAGCTGCTCCGGCTTGACCGTGCGGGGGTGAAGGTGTGAGGACACTGCACCTGACATTAAACACTTTTGGCTCCTGCTCCACTCATCATAAATCCCAAGTAGTGTTTGAAAGTCATGCCTGGAAAGGGGTGCTTTAGACTCACAACGGAGGCTTGAAGGAGGGGAAGCAGCCTGCGCTTCCATTGTCTTAACTCCACAGGTTTATAAAAAATGTGTAGTGTTGTCAGTGTAGATATTTTTACATCTCTTGCTTGATAGGCTAGAAACTTCTAAAAAAAGTTTTACAAACAGCTGCATCGGGATTTTTGAATACAGAGATTAAAATTAATGTTTTATACAGATGTGATGACTTTATTTTGAATGTAAATAAACATTTTTAAATCTAATATTTCCTCTTTTTAATAACTTCAACAAAATTAACTCTCTGGCTAGTAGCTACCTTATTTTTTGCCATAATTACACTGTTACAAGTAGGAAAAAAAACTAACAAAGGCTTCCATATGTAGCGAGAAAAAAGGATGCTCTGAGGAGAGAAATAGAAGCTGGAAACACAGTAGAATACTAAAATAAAATCAACATATGCCTAAATCCTTGTGTAACGTAGTTTGGTGAACCAAGTCACTCGTACACATAAAGGACTATTTGCAGCTACAATATTAGGAACATGGAGTGATTAGAGGCTCTGAGCCACTAGAGCAGCTTAGCTGACTGACTGCAAACTTAATCATGACATTCTGGGGCCAGTACGTTGCTTTTTTTGTTCACCTAAAACTGTTGGCTCCTCCTGACCTCTACGAGGGCCACAAAGACCTGGGGCTGCAGCGTTGCTGCCGACAGTGCTCCTGCCAGACCTGGCGTGCTTAACGTGGTGTGAGTACGTCTACAGCACCTGCACAGATGCCTCCCAAGTGCCACGTGGCATCGGTTAATGGAAACAGCAAGGAAGGACTGGCAGCGTGTGAGAAGCACTAGGCAGGGAAAACAAGCTCTGGATCAGTGGATAGAAACTCATCTGGGCTGGTGGCTGCAGGACAGACTGAGGCAACAAGTGGAAGTTAGGATGGTTCCTTTGCTTAGGAAAAGAGAGTGAGACATGGGAAGGCAAAAAAGAAACAGGAGGACACAAGGAGGGAAGGAGATGGGGAGGAGACTAGGCAGGAGGAAGGGTGTTGTACAGGATGAGGCCGGGGTGAAAGAAGTAGCCTCTGAAGCAAACACCCAAAAGTAGAGCAGTGAGAAGAAAGGAAGAGGAAAAAGGAAAGGAGAGGAGGAGGGTGTTTAATAAATAATGGATTTTTACATGTTAAACTCAAATGGCTTGGATTTATTCATATAGCGGGACCCTCAGCACCAGCCCTTGGCCCCAGACACATCCATCCCATGTTCCTGGGCTGCTGCTGCGCTGTTTCCCATTTAGATCCGGGCTGTGCCTTCTGCTGAGGTGGGACCGCCACAAAGCTGGGCTTTGCCAACCAAGCTGCGCTGGCATCGGGCTGGTCTGGGAGAGCGTGGCATGCTGTTGGTATGTAATACATGACCTCATAGAAAGATATTACGCACACATAGCTGGGCTGAGCCACTCCGCCATCAGCTGCGGGCAGCATGCATTTCAGCAATAAGTGTGCAAAGAGCTCAGTTTTCAGATGCAACCTCAAGGACCTTGAATTTTTAATCTGATTTGCCCCTCCAAAATAGAGATTATGACCAGAGGATATCTTATCTGCTGGTTTTGATTCCCGGCACGTAGCACAGCCAGTCCTTCTCCCTGCTACGCCACTGCAGCTGCTGCCTGTAACGCAGCAAAAGGTGCAGAACGAATGCTGCCGGAGCAGGCAGTGCAGAAGAAAAAAGAAGGTCAACAGGAGAGAGATGAACACAGGGAAGCAGGAGGCAGGTGGTTTGGGAAGCTCCAGAAAACTGCAGAAGCACAGATCTGCGTGCTGTGTGCTGGGATTGAGCTCCAGGGGGAAGGAGGATACTTCACACAGACACAAACGGCAGCCGCAGGGATACTAGTGTGTTTAGTGTTTGCCCTGTGAAAGTCAGGATGGCACTTTATGGCTGTAAAAACCCTAGCCCTGCCCCAGAGATAGCTTTACAGAACCTGTTTCTCTTCCCAACAGGTCTAGTATGAACAAACCATGTGTCTATTTTAACATGTTCTTTATAGCTGTCTCTGTAATTTCCCAGGGAGAGATGATCTTTTAAAAAGCGAATGGAGCGTGTCAGTGCCATAGGCAAGTGTATTGATTTTATGGAGAAATACTAAATCATCCTCTGACATTTTAAGATGATAGCTACTGGTTTAAATTTAAAAACCAGTCCAGGGACGAACTGTTAGAGGCACTTGTCACTGTGCTTCTTCAGCAATTTGGGCTTTCTTCTGGCCGCTGAACTTTTGAAATCGTCAGAAGATGTGTTTACAGTCTGTGTCTGCTCAGGGGGAAGATTATTAAAGAAGCAACCCCAAACACTTAAATAAAACCTTAGCTATATGCAATCATTTTGATTTAGTCCTTTGATATCGTTCATCTGGTTAAGTTCTTTCCAAACAAACTGCACATAGGGCTTGGCCTAGGAGTAGTGGACTGAGCCCATATGTATCCTGACAGGGGTGTTTACTCGAACGGAGTTATCCCAGCCTCGCAGTGCGTACTCCAGGACGCAAAAGGGCCTGGGGACAGGAACTTGGAGAACAATAAGGATAGAGAAACTTAGAGGAAATAACCTACTGGGAGAATGGGAATGCACTGGGAATAGAAAAATCAGTCAGACAGGAAGAAATCAGATGTTGGGAAGATGCCCACAGAGAGGGAGCGAGAGATGCCCGTGGGGAGAGGTACGGAGAGGAGCTGTGTGCTGGGGAGGGAGGACAGGGGCTGCCAGCACAGGAGGAAGGCAGTCCCAGGACCACAGCACCCCAGTGAGGGAAAGGGTGCAAGTCATGGCGGGGGGCGGTTCGGTTAAAGAGGAGGAGAGCAGATGGCCCTTAAATAAACTTCGACTAGGGAGGCTGTTCTTGCGCCAGCAGACTAATATTTGTGGCTGCAGAAACTTTGTATTCCCTCTCCATCTTGCTGGACAGGAGCAGATGGAGAGATAGGCCTCGACCACCTAAGAATTTTTGGATGAGCTTGAGACTGCCATGTCTGCCGCATCAGTGGAAACTCACCTGGCTGCCTGGGCTTGGCACAAGGGTCCCTGGCCTGTGGTGGGCACGACAGCCCTCTGCGGAGGCAGCAGACGGTAGTAACAAGCAGCCGCAGGCAGTGATGCAGCCCTTTCTGCGCCGACGGCCCGGCCGCAGCCCGGGCGCTGCTGGTTTTGACTCGCTACTCATTAACAGGGT
>NW_010242189.1:0-6407 GCF_000690775.1 Eurypyga helias | reverse complement strand
TGGCCATGGTGGTTCCCACCCGGGCAGCCGGTTCGAGTCCCGGTATTGCTCTGTCCCACCCAGGTCCCTGCAATCCCAAATCCTGCCGCGGCACATGGCTGCCTTCCACTCCCCGTCCCGGGACACGGAGCCAGGAGACCCACGACCCCCTCGTCGGTTCCCTCTGAGCTGGGGGAGACACCACTCCACGTGAGCTAACCCAGAGGGACGGGACAAGGCGGGCAAGTAGCCTCGCTTTGCAACAGCCAGGGGAGGGCAGCGGGTACCCCCAGGGCATCTTCAGGGACAACCCGGGGTGGGAGAGACCCTGCTGCCCTGCCAGGCTGTTGTGCTTGAGGGTCATAAATCACAGATGCGAGTAAGGCTGTCCCGGGGAGGTCTGAGGCTGCTGTAAAGCACTGTGCTCGGGAAGGTTGTGCCGGCACAGGCGGCCTGCTCCGCGCTCGCCGGAGGAAATGCCAGGGATCACTGCCCGGCTGCTCCCGTGTTTGTTGACGTTTGAGAGTCACTTCCCAGCAGGTCTGGACAGTTATCCTGAAGAGAAGCAGGCAGCAGCCTCGCAGGCAGGAGAGAATGCAGTGCCACGTGGACACGGCGCAGGCAGGGGAAAGGCCGGCGGCAGAGCAGGAGGAAGCCCCTCTGCTTGCTCAGCAGCCCTCCTCCCGCACCGGTAAGTCTGCAGGATGAAGTGCTGCCCCAGCAGCTTGGGCAAGTCTCCTTCCCTTCCTGCCTTCCGTCCTTCTGAAGATACAAACTGCGAAGAAGGAGGGCAGGGGCTCGGTGGTAGATGTCTGGAGGGTACCTGGAGGGAGCCGTTTGTTTGTTTGCTGCAGTAGGTGACTACCTGGCCACGCAAATCCGTAGCGGGAGGTGAGAATTAACGCCCAGCCTTTCTGACCAGCCCTGGTTTGTGCATGCTCTCCCCCCACAGGGCTCTGCTCCACTCGCTGCGGCCTGGCCCTGGTCCTGCACGTCTCTCTCTTCATGGCATACACACTCCGGGTCAGCCTCAGCATCGCCATCGTCGCCATGACTAACAGCAGCCATCCCTACGGTTGGTCTGGCAACGCTCCCAACGGCTCCCACCCAGGGTTTGCTCAGGACGTAAGTGGGAAGCAGATGCAGATAGCTGAAGGATGCTTCCCGGGCTCCGTCCGCTCTTGTTTTTGCATGAGGACAGCCTGGGAAGCAGCAAAGCCTTGAGGACAAGGAGAGTGAAGAAGAGCCTCGGTTGGTTGTACTCAGGGCTGGGATTCCTGGCTGCTTCTCCCCTTTTGCAGGAGTCTGTGCCTGGAAAACAGAGCTCTCTCTCTGACAGACATGGTTTGTTTCCTCCAGGCCCCTGTGTACAACTGGAGCGCTGAGACTCAAGGAATCGTCCTCAGCTCCTTCTTCTACGGCTACAGCCTGACACAGGCGCTGGGCGGGTACTGCTCAGGGCTGTTCGGGGGGAAACCTGTCCTGGGCAGCGGGCTCCTGCTCTCCTCCCTGATCACCCTCCTCGTGCCGCGAGCAGCAGAATTCGGCATCAGCTTCCTCATCGGGCTGCAGGTGCTGCTGGGCTTGGCCGAGGTCAGTCATGACTCCAGGCACTGCCAGACTATGAAACCTGCTCCGGTTAGCCCTGGCTGCGCTCCCCACGTCCCTTCCCTCCATGCTCCCTGTTACCCTTTGCAGGGAGTGATATTTCCAGCTCAGTACACGCTCTGGGCAAAATGGGCCCCTCCACTGGAACGCAGCAGGCTCATGAACGTTGCTGACGCTGGTAAGACTCAAGGACTTTTCCCTACCACCAATTCAGTAAGTGCAAGACCTCCCCTCACCCCCTCCTTTCCTTCTCACAGCCTCAAGTTCAAGGCTGTGGGTCCTTGGAAAGAAGCATTAGTGGTGTTCAGGCTTTCTGCCTCTCCTCCCATCCTGTGTCTTCTCTGTCTCCTTGGCTCAGTCCAACTCGAGGCAGGAGAAGGAACCCAGACACTGAAAGGACCAGACCTGAACTTGTTTGCACAGGCACTTTGTTTGTGCCACCACATTTTCCCATCACAGATCAGGGTGGAGGCTGTAGGTCTGTCCCACTCACTTCTAGTCAGGTGCTGGGGTACCAGAGTCCCATTAAAGTGACTCTTCTGATTTCTGATCCCTAGGATGCACTTTTGGGACTTTCTTTGCACTCCTCGTGGCTGGGATCATCTGCCAGAGTCTGGGGTGGCCTTTTGTCTTCTACATCTTTGGTGAGTAATGGCCCATTATGTCCCTCTACTCCGACTCTGCTGCAGAGCTCCCAAAGTTTTCCCATCAGAGCCCTGCAGGACCAGCTCTGTCCTTCCCAGACTCACACAGGTCTCTGGGCACTCTCTCTCAGGCCAGGATTAAGCCAATTTGCTGGGGTGCTATTAGGGAACGTGCCTTTGGTGAACCTTTAATGCCATCAACTCGGCCCCTTCTCCTGGGAGCGATGGATTAAGGGGAGTTCTCCCTTTCCATCTTGGCTAGCAGCAGCCTCCCTCGCGCTGGCTCTCAGCTCTCGCGCAGCTCGGCATCAGGAGAGCTGGCACTGAGAGCCTTGCTCCTCGCAGGTGGCATTGGTTGTGCCTGGTGCCTCTGCTGGTTCCTGCTCGTGTATGAGGACCCTGTACGTCACCCGTGGATTAGTGCCAGGGAGCAGGAGTACATCGTGTCGTCGCTGGCTCACCAGGTACACACAAACCTTTCAGCCGCCACTGACCACACCGCAGACACCGTGGCTCTGAGGCAGTTCAGCTGGGCTCCTTACGCAGCAGGCAGGGCTAGTTCCAGTCTTCTCAGCAGCAGGTGGAGAGGCCAAGGAAAGCCTGGACAGCCTTCCCGGGGAATGGGAGGCAGGAACAGAGGCACTGACTGATGTTTAATTCCTTCCAGGGTAGCTGTCATGGCCGCTACCTCCCACTTGTGGCCATGGCTAAATCACTGCCCCTTTGGGCGATCACCATCGCCTGCTTCTGCACAGACTGGCTGTTCTACATGCTGCTGACCTCCATGCCCACCTTCTTGAGCAGCGTCCTCCGCTTTGACCTCAGAGAGGTGAGTCCTGCCCTGCAGCTGAGGCTGGGCCCCGCAGCAGCAACAGGGCTTGGTCCCTCTGTAGCCTGGGAACATGGAGATTCCTCAGGGGCATCTCTTCCTGAAGACCAGTAGCTCTGGGACCAAGGGAGCTGCAGCCTTGGATCTCTTGGCTCCGTTGCTTTGTGCCACAGATGTGACAGATGCCTTGTTCTCTGCTCTGCAGAATGGGGTCCTCTCCTCCCTGCCTTATGTTGGGAATGGGCTGGGGCACATCCTGGCTGGGCTGCTGGCTGATTTCCTCCTGGCTAGGCAAGTGCTTGGCACAGCAGCCGTCAGGAAGCTCTTCTCAGCACTTGGTAAGGACAAGCTTTCATCTGCCATCCAGCCTTGTGTGGCCTGTTATAAAACACATCCCCTTTTCCTCCCAAGGGATGCTGCTCCCAGCCATCTTCCTGGTGGCTGTGCCTTACATTGGCTCCAGTTCCGCAGTTGTGGTCCTTCTAACACTGGCTTTGACGATAATCAGCATGACAGGGGCAGGCATCAATATTAACCACATCGATATAGCACCCAGGTAGGTGGGTCTGACCTCTGTGCCCTCCCTGCATCCTTCCTGTTCCCAACCCCCCAAGGCTACTGCAGCTCCCTTCCCTTGTTTTCCGTATCTGGTGACATTGTAAGCTAAGGAGTAAAATAAAGGCTTAAACCGCCACTGTCAGCATGACAGGCGGTATTCCTGTGAGAGTTTCCTCCCTGCCATACCCAGGAAATCTTTGCTTCCTCTCCCCAGATATGCAGGGTTCCTGCTGGGAATCACAAATACCTTTGGCATAGTTGCAGGAATTATTGCTCCTACTGCAGTTGGACTTCTCATCAGCCAGGTAATTGGAGGGCACAAACCACAAGCACATCCCTGGAAGAAAACACAGGTCTGCTCTCAGAAATGGATTCCTTGGTTTGCACTGTATCAAAAATTACTCCAAGCCAACCCCCTCTCCCAACGAACACACTTGATGTAGCACCCAGTAAACCAGAGCTCTGGACCACTTTGAGGACAGAGGGATGACTCAGAAAGAAGGAAGAGCTCCACATGGGCCCCATCTGGATGTACTTGGAGATGGGGAGAGGGTCGAGGGCGTGGGGTGAGTGAGAAGCTCTGTGCCAGGCAGGAAAGCTTCCTGAATTCAGCACAGCCCACAATGTTTCCAAAAATGCCAAGGCAGGAAGTGTATCTCCGACAGAAGGGGGTCTGGCATATGTCTTGAGCTGAGCAAAGCTCTTCTGTTGTTGGTACCGGTAGCAAGCAGAGGATGGAAATGAGTTTAATGCCAGTGAACTGGGAGGCAATCACTCCATCAAGATAAAGGGGAGAGTAATACCATTGTGACCTGTTTTTGCCCCCCAGGATCTCCAGACTGGCTGGAGGAATGTCTTCTTTGTATCTGCAGCCCTCAACCTCTTTGGCCTGATCTTCTACATCGCCTTTGGCAGCGGGACCGTCCAAGACTGGGCTAGGGAGGACGCTGCTGTGCAGTGAGAGCCACGAGCATGGAAAGATATGCAAGGGAATGGGCTGCAAACAGGCGCAGGCAGGAGCCCCCTCCACTGCCCTGCTCTCGCCTGCACAGCGAAGCTCAGCCGTGCCTTCCTGCCTGTGCAGCATCCTCGAACGATGGCACAAGCTGCACAGCCCTGCCTGCACTCTGACTCTTGAAGTGCCCAGCACCTTCACCCAGCTCTGTCCACCTGATCCCGTCTACTCCCCTGGGGAGGCACCAGCCGTTCCATCGGTGGTGCCTGCTGGGTGTTTAACCCTGCCCTCGGCCTCTGCCTGTGGGAAGGAACGCTGCAGCATGGACAGATCCTAAACAGGATCCACGGAGAGCTGGTACAGCTGGCTGTCGGCAAGCTCTGAGGAGCCTGCAGCTATTTCTAGCAAAGCTGGTCTTAGATGAAGTAAATCGATAATGAAGGAGTAACGTTGCTTTTTAACTAGTGGTTTCTCACACCCTCCGCACAGTCTCCTAATGCTTTTTTTCCTGTTCTTAATGAGACAAGCTGATTATTCATTTATCTTTCATCCTCTTTCAGAAGCAATTGAGGCAAAAAATAAGTGAGGGCATTACAGAGTTCAAACTGAGTGCAGCGCCTAGGAGGCAGGGAAGGGGATAAACTGGGAAAGCCTTGAGCTGGTGTCATCCTTACTGAGAGAGGATGCCTGCAAGCCTTCAGCTCGGGACATGGCCACTGAAGGAGATGTTTGGATGTAGAAAGGGGGGTGGATTTGGCTTGCCCCCTCTCTGCCCCTGTACTCTGCTCTTGTGAGACCCCACCTGGAGTGCTGCATCCAGCTGTGGAGCCCTCAACATCAGAAGGATATTGACTGGTTGGAGCGAGTCCAGAGGAGGCCACGGAGATGATCAGAGGGCTGGAGCACCTCTGCTATGATGAAAGGCTGCAAGAATTGGGCTTGTTCAGCCTGGAGAAGAGGAGGCTCCGAGGAGACCTCCTTGCAGCCTTCCAGTACCTGAAGGGGGCTACAAGGGTGCTGGGAGAGGACTTTTTACAAGGGCCTGTAGTGACAGGACAAGGGGTAATGGGTTTAAATTGAAAGCGGGGAGGTTTAGATTAGGTATCAGGAAGAAATTCTTCACGGAGAGGGTGGGGAGCACTGGGACAGGTTGCCCAGAGAAGCTGTGGATGCCCCATCCCTGGAAGGGTCCAAGGCCAGGCTGGATGAGGCTTTGATTAACCTGGGCTAGTGGAAGGTGTCCCTGCCCATGGCAGGGGGGTTGGGACTAGATGATCTTTAAGGTCCCTTCCAACCCAAACCATCCTGTGATTCTCTCCAGAGAAGCTGTGTTATGCTCTGTTCCCAGCTTGTCGCAGCGAGGGAGTGGGCTGTGACTCCTCCCTTGCTTGACTATGTCAAAATGGTGCCAAAAGAGGATCCAGGCCCCAGGCAGAGATCTGAAACACAGAAATGTTCCCCTGAAAGAGTGAAGTGAAATCGGATTATGTTCCCAGGTCTGGTTCAAGGAACTCTGGGGTGTGGAGGCAGCAGCAGCGCTGGCAGCCAGGCTTGGGTAAGCTACGCTGGGTGCTGCTTGGGAGCGGAGAAGTTCCAACACCTTCTGAGGCGGCAAAAGCCGCTGTGGCTCATCCCTCCCGACCTCAGCGGCAGATCCGAGCCCCTGGCAGAACCCTCGCGCCCTCCGGGGCGAGCCCGGTGGCAAAGGCAGCAGCTCAGGGCGGCGAGGCCGAACCCTATTCCTAGCCTGGCTGCGGGGCACGGGGTGAGGGCGGGCAGGGCTGGTGGTCTCTCCGCACCCACGGGCCTGAGGGACAAAATGGAGGCGGGGGCT
>NW_010242188.1:6987-33814 GCF_000690775.1 Eurypyga helias | reverse complement strand
CCGCCCCCGAGTGACGTCACCGCTCCGGCAGGGGCCGCCGGTGCCACGCGCCGCTGTGAGCAGCCTGGAATCACCCGCTGAATCCCGCTGCAGGGCGGGAGGTGTGGCCTTCACAGACCTGCACTTCCCTGGCATTGCTCAGCAGCTGTCACACCATGCTACCTCCTAAGGGCCTGCTTTTTCAAAGACTTTTATTACTGTGACTAGCCATGATTGTATTAATTACTAATTGTAAATACTATTATTACATTTTATTAGTAATAACGTTGGTGTTACAGAGGAGACACAAAGTACAATGAATAGTTTGCAGACAATTTCTGAGATAATTCCAAAGACTCCCTGGTAGAATGGAAGTACTCTGAAGATTTTGGCCAGACCCATTCTCACTCTGAGTGGAGTTAGTTCTTGCAATGCTTCTAGGCTTCCAGTTTAATTGCTAGATTAATCCAGATTAACAGCATAAACTCATTTATGCCATTGATGGAGTTCGATGGAGGCCACCTGCAGCCTCTCGAAGCAGATGTAACCATGTCTCATACTTCTAGAGGAAAAGAGAGAAATCTGAAGTACCTTACTACCTGCTCTGCCTTAACTTGAGGAATTTGTACTGGTTATTTCTCATTAATATGCGCAAGAAGCAACTCAGTCCACCCTTTCAACCAAGAGTACCAATAAACCTTTTGTCTCTGGAGTTATACCTACAATATTTTTGTTTGTACTTTATACTACTAAGCTAAAACCAACAAAATTTTCCTCTTACTAGAAACAGGAGCTGGCTCACCCTTCATCCCTAGGCTCTTAAGCTTTATTTCAGGTTTCTCATCCCTCCCAAGGATGAGTTTGAACCCATCCTTGTAGTTTTCCCACTTTAGTTCTTGCAGCCCATCCTACATAGCTCCCAACCAGCAGTCACTGCTTCTTCCTGCAACAGCTGTCATTGTCTTCCCAAATTACTTACCATTCCATTTCAGATGCTTGCAAATGAGGGAATTGGCTTCATGAACACACTACTTTGCTTAAGCAAGGCCAGTAGCTGCCTGGCCAGTGGACACGCTAGCTGGAGCCCGGGCTGCTACACCGTGTGGGGAGGGGATGGTGGAAAGGAAGCAGAAAGTGGCAGCCTGTGCCATCTGAAGCCGCGGGTCAAGCCATCCTGGCATGAGCCATGGCTAGGCAGCCAGCACTTTCACGTAAATGTCTTTCGTGTCCTTTTATTCTTAACTGTCAATGCTCTTGTCCTCCCTTAGTTGCATGTTGTCATGGCAAGCTTCCCTAAGAAAGCCATTCAGAATCAATCAGAAGTTTCCTCTTTATTTTCCACACCCGGGGGGGCTAAGACAACATGAAATGAAGGAATCTGGCCTGATTTCCAACTGTTCTAACTGGTAGAGAAGTAAAACTTGTGCTGTGGATATACTGTGGCTTTTAGCTGCACCTTAGTGAAGCGAGTAGGGAGAAGTTGTGTACGCATTAAAATGTATCTTTGTACATTAATTTAACTTTCTTTTATTTTATTTGAGAAGCTGAATCACATCACATCAGCGTGGAGAGTACCAATCTGGACAATAACACCTGTTTGAACAGCAGGGCTTGCTGAGCATCTTTTATTTTCCCAAATTCTTGAGCATTTTGAAAGCAAAGTCTGGATTATTTTATAATAAACTACCGTTTTGGCAACCGTTCCTGCAAAGGCTCAGTGTAGATGGTGATGGACACAGCAGGGCTTTGATGTTAAACCCAGGGATATTTCCTTCTGTGGCTTGGCTCTGTGGCAATCAGGCACAGAACTGCGTGGGGGAAGAATACAAGTCACATGGCAGGTGAGGTTTGGCAAGCCAGGGTTTCACAAATCACACCTCATGTCATGTCTCACTCACGCTAAACCATTTAGGAGAGTTTCACTGTCCTAAAAGCAGAGCAAGCCCGAGGCTTGTGCTTAACACTTCTGCACCAGTGAGCGCAGACGTGTGCACGAAACATGCCATGTATTTGTGCTGCTCACAAAGGACATAAAGTGATATTCAGAAAGGTCATAAAGTGTCAAATAATATTCTTTCTTCCTTCATTCTCATAGAATTCCAGAATGGTCTGTGTTGGAAGGGACCTTAAAGACCCCCCCAGTTCCACCTCCCTGCCATGGGCAGGGACACCTTCCACTAGACCAGGTTGCTCAGGGGTTTTATTAATGCTTCTGTAGCACGATGAAAAGGTTTCTATTTAAAATTTATATCTCGTCCAAATAAATGGGGTATTTTTTCACTTCTGGTGCCTGGGACATTGACAGGGTAGCAGTGCTTCCTCTCTTGTTCACCTTTTCAATTTGCTGTCTGTGATCTGTAAAGAAGCCAAGAGCCAGGCTTGCAGACATGACTGCAGCCACATTGTCTCCTTCGTGGATAACATTCTTGGCAGCGAATGTGCCTCCTGTCTGCTGCCCTACCACTGCGTGGTCCGAGAAGGATGGTGGTGACCATGATAAACCTCCCCTTCACTCACTGGAGCTGAATGCTCATCCATGCAGTGGTGTTGCTAAGAAAGATGGTGTATATTTTGAATTCCCAGGCATCAGTCTATTTGATGTGGTGAGTGACACAAAGCAGATCTCTCCTGTGATCTGTTGTCCCCAGCTTGAGCAGTGGGAGCATGTTTACACGGTGCTGTTAGGGCTAGGGCTTATTGTGGGAAGAAAAAGAATTCTGTAAAAAAAACCAAAAAAGCTGTCTTTAGAAGAGAGCTTGATTGTCCTGCACAATGCTTGGGTGTGAGACAGATGACCCCATATGGTAAATGAAGGGATAAACTGACATTTTTCTTATGGACTTTGCTGCAGCCTCTAAATCACTACCACACATCATTTTTATTCCTTTAGCACAGTTTATCTCCTGCTAAGCCTGCCATGAATTCACTGAATGTTTTTTAACTCATGACTATAATATTGAAGAATATAATCCAGACAGATGGATGATTAATTATATGAGAAGTAATTATAAAGAAACATGGCCTCATACTTTCATGAGTAGCAGGATTTTTGGTAGTTGTCTTGTTCCCTGTGTCCTGTAGAACTTATTGATAAATTATAATCTAGATACCAAGACTTCAAACCAGACAAGTAAAATTAAAGAGCTTCATTTATGCAATTTGAAATTAGACTGGAGCGCTAAAAAATAGAGGCAATTAAAACTTGGGATGTCTCATCTGCCTGATTAAAAAGCCAACAAGATGCGTGACTGACACTCCTCTCCAATCTTCATTTATTTGTTTAATATTAAAAAACTCCTCAGATGTATATAACCATCTGCTGTTCTCAGATTCACTGAGCCTTGCTATATTATGCATCTGCAAAGCATTTTCATTTGCTGCCATTAACTATGGAAATTTGCTCATGAAAATTTCCAGTAGAAAAAGCTGATGCTTTCTAGACATTTGTGATTATAGCCGAATCTTCTTTCCTCCTTTGTCCGCAACTGCTCTTTTTTGATCTGCTTTGGTGTGATAAATAACATCAGCCAAGTGACAGCAGCTGGGCTGGGTTCTTCTCAGCACACCTGGAGTACCCAACGTCCTTCTTTCCCCAATGCGGTGCGGAAATCTCCACCCTTGCTCAGCCGGTGAACTACAGAGCAGCCTGGAGCCTAAATCGTGATGTGGTGAGCGTCATGGTCTAACAGTGCCTGGGTAAGCAGAAGAGCGTTACAGCGTGCAGAGAGCTTCAGGTGGAGAAGGAAGCTGTGTTGGCTGAGATGGACATCAGGCAACCCAGGGAGGGACTTGCCTGGGCAAGCATTCCAGCTGGCCACCTTGACAACCTGCTTCGCACCCTCCCATCACAAGCTGAACCATGCCTTGATGCTGCTCTTTTCCCTCCTGCAAGGGCAAGGACAGCCCGCAGCCCTTCCCAGGCAGAAGCAGGGTTGAAAGGTGATGGGGGGGAAGCCCAACTTGGGTCAGCTTCATCTAGAGCTGCCACACAGCTGGCAGTGAGCTGCTCTCCTGTCTCTGTCTGCGTTTGCCTTCCTACCGTGCCTGCTGTCTGCTGGAAGCTGTTAGATGTTTGTACAGTAACAAGCATGCTGGGATTTGCTGGGACAGATGCTGTAATACAGCAAACATATGGAAATGAGAAGGAATACATCAGTGCCATAAAAGAAACTAGCCCTTAGGTCCTGGATGCAAGCTGAAGCAAGGCATGGCAGTTGCAGTCGGTTAACGCTGTGAGTTACTTCAGGCGTTGGACTTCCTGCTTGACTTTCATTTTTGTTGATTTGAACAAGTACGCGTAGCTTTCTGTCATCTGCCTGCCAGCTGCAGTGCCTGCGAGATGTAAACCCTTAGAGATGCTTTCTTCTCAGCCTTACGGATGAGCACATGAGTGCAGACTGCATGGAAGTTAACAGGTTTAAATTGAAAGCAGGGAGATAGAGGTTGGACATCAGGAAGAAGTTCTTCCTGGAGAGGGTGGTGAGGCACTGGAACAGGTTGCCCAGAGAAGGTGTGGATGCCCCATCCCTGGAAGTGTTCATGGCCAGGCTGGATGAGGCTTTGAGCAACCTGGTCTAGCGGAAGGTGTCCCTGCCCATGGCAGGGGGGTTGGAACTGGATGGTCTTTAAGGTCCCTTCCAGCCAAACCATTCTGGGATTCTGTGAAATGGCAGTGTTCGGTGGGTAGCTACCATTTGACCTTCAGTGCTGATAATCTGCTTCCACCAGCAATGTGCCAGGAGAAGGCTACACATGAGAGAAATAGTCCTTAAACACTCTGCTGCAGGAAGCCCGTTATGTAGCAACAATTCAAGCCCCCTGGGGGAAAAAGTGGTGTTGGGGAGGTACCACTCCAATGAGTGAGGAACTATTGCGCTCTACCAGGTCTCATCACACCGTAGAAATGTCTTTCTCTGAAGAAAGGTGGTAGCTGACCCTCTGCCTGCGCACGTGGCACCTGATGGCTTCCTTCCCCCCCACCCCCATCCCCCATCAGTCAACCCACTTAGCTACATGGAGGGGAAGTCGTTGGTGCCACACAGCAAAGATTTCTTCTCTCTCAGGAAAAAGGTGAGATTGAAGCATGTGACTTCTCACTTGTGAAGCACGCAACCAATTTTCAGGTCAATCCCTATATGACCTGGGCTTCTCTTTACCTACAGCTGCACGGACACTTCCCAGTGACATTGCAGGAGGAGCCAGGACTTGATGCAGAGATGTGGGTCAGAGTGAGCTAGACACATCTGAAGAGGTGGGTGAGGAGTTACAGAAGCTTATGGATGCAAAAGAACAGCTGTGGAGACTCTCCCAGTGTCTTGTTTGGTCCAGGTTTATGTTGTGCACTTGTATTTTCTTCGTGCTTTTCCCTTTTGCCACTTATGTCTTGTACAATCCTTCCTCCTCCTTGTTCTTGCAGAGATGCAGCAGTAGAGCGCAGTAAAGTCAACAAACCCTGTATGTTATTGGTCACACAACAGCCTCTCCCCTTGAATTCCTGTGTTCGACTGCACAGTGCAGTATGTGCACTGCACACAGTATCACAGCCCCACTGCAAATGAAGAGAAGTCAGCACAAGAAAGATCAGTGGTTTTATATTTCATTATTTATTTTATTTTATTTAGTTATTTATTATCTCTCTACTGCTAATGACCCCTTAGTCTTTTATGCAGCAGAGCATGAAAGAAAGAAGTGGATAAAGTGGCAGATTGTTATTGTCATACCTTATCCATTTAATGTACAGAATGCAGGTATTAAACCAAGAGGACTGCAAAGACAGAGTGCTTGGTGTTTGCACAAAGAAGCACTCTGGTTTATGATGGTCTCTTCCCAGACTGGACAGAGATTTAACCGAGTGCAAGCAGTGTCTGGAGCTCACGGAGTATGCTGAAGGGACAGGTAGCCTGTCACAGGTAGACAGGCACTAACTCAGCTCATGCTGTGGCTATGGTCGCTGGTGATGACCTTTGTTACTGTCACTGGGGCCAGCTGCAAAGATGGAGAACTTCTTGTAGCCATCTGCAGTGTCACCCAAATGAGCACATCCTATCTAGCATTAAACATGCCGCGTCCAAGGTGTACCTGCAGTCTGTGTATTCACAGGGAACAGATCACGGGTTGTTGGTTTACAGCCAGATCAAAGCTAACACTCACTACAAACCAATCCCCACAAAAGATTATGAAGTTACTAGAAATCTGGGAAATATCCCAGGTCCCCAGGTGATGATCCCAAATGATGACAAGCAGGTGTAATCTCTGGATGGGAGAAAGGACACATACAGGAGCAACGGACATACAGTAGTCCTGCAGAAAGGATTCCCATCATTTAAGTTCTGTCGTACTGTATAAGCTTTTGTACTATATTTTTATAGTCTACCTTTTTATTGCAGTGTGGTTTTCAGCAATGTTGTTTTTTGTGTGCTTTAGCAAACCATTTAATAAACTCTTCCGGGTTTTGCTTGCTTTTGCAAAGATAATAGCAAACCAACACAGCACTGAGTTTTGGTGAGGGCAATAGGATCTCACGTGGTGTTAACAGCAGCAGGCACAGGGTGCACTACTGCTCAGTGACTTTCTGTTTGAGCACTGAAATGGAAGTCTGGGGACTGTGTCAGATTTCCTGAGTGTGTTTTTGAACTGCTTTAAGTGTTCAGGAGCACTTTTACTGACAATGAAGAATAACACATTTCTACTTGAGTCTCTTAAACTACTCCATGGTGGGTTTTGTGGTTTGTGTGTTGTTTTGTGAACATCTCTCACTTTTCCCCTGAGGGAAGAAGAGACACAGATAAACCCCTGTCTTGTAAATGACAACGTTATTTATTATAGGTTCCTGAACTTAGTTATGCTTCATTAGTTTATCCAGCTGAAAATGAAACAGAAAACCCCATGGTGCTACAGCAATAAGAGTTCATGTATAGCCCCTAATTTGTCTGTAAAGATCAACCATTGAAATTGTGTGTAAAGAAAGGGGCACAATCTTTTAAATGTAATATTCATACTTAAAAAAGACAAAGGTTTTCTGCATTTTTATAAAAGTGGGCAACTTCACCATCAAACTGCACACCACCATGGCATGCCTTGAAAAAATCCATCAAAATCCTGAATGTAGTGCAAGAATCTCAACCTCAGTGATGGTTTCCTGCATAGCTCTTTCTGTTGTGTTTGCTCCTCGCAAAGCCCATGGGGATAAACTTTCTGACTGGCACAGTTTTCTAAATTACTTCTTCTCTTTGAACATGTAACGTTCCCTTTTTTATGTTTTCTTCTTTGATGCACCTTTCAAAATTCTCATCTTTTGCACTATTTTCCATTAATTGTGTCACATGCCTTATCATTCCCTCCTTTTTGTGCTTGTCTTGGTTTTCCTTAACAGAGGTAGAGCTTTTATAAATTCTCAGTTACATGGCATGATTCAGAGGGCAGTTGTGGCATTGCCTTCCCTATTCCTTTTCTTTGCAAATGTACCCGTGCACAGAGCTTTCTTCATGCCTCACCCCACACTTCATTTTATCCCCCCCCACATCTATTTCCATAAAGTGAGGAAAATACAGTGCTGAAGAGAAGGCAAGGGAGACACTACAGCCTGACCTTTCCACCCATTCTGAGCTCAGCTGTAGCCAAAATTCATCCCCCATGCTGTACAGAGCCTGTTCAACCCCCGTGTCCTGGCCACCCAGGCTGAAGGAGGAAGAGCCTTGGGAATGTTCTGTGCCTCCTGCCCCTGCCCTGGGACCTGGTGTTGTGGATGGTGTGTGCTCTGGGCACTGAAGCTTTGCAAAGTGGGTGGTGGTACCACAGCCATGCCTGCCCCTGTGTGTAGGTATGTAACATACAGCGTATTCAAGAAGGTGGGAAGACCTGTCACCAGTATGGAAAATAAAGCAAGCCAGACCCACCAACTCTTTCTGCTCAAGTGGCCCAGCACAGCTCATTCACATGCTGCTAATCCCCAGAGCAGAGTGTACCCATCCATACTGACTGCTGGGGACAGTCCCTGTCCATGTTTTCTCCCAGTCTGGGCCAGCCTTGCTGGGACTTTGAGATGGCTTTGCTGAGAATTGTGCCAAGGGGTTATTGACAACACCACAGCAGTGGTGGTCCATGGTTGGTGCTTGAGGCCCCATCCTACATCAGTGTCACAGGTGACAACAGGGCCTGAGCAACTGCTATGCCCCAATCTTTATTTGCTGAGAATTGTGCCAAGGGGTTATTGACAACACCACAGCAGTGGTGGTCCATGGTTGGTGCTTGAGGCCCCATCCTACATCAGTGTCACAGGTGTGCCTGAGCAACTGCTATGCCACAATCTTTACCAACCACAGCAGTAGGCAGACCCTAGGCCTCCCTCACAGGGATGGAGGGGAAGGGAGAAGTTTGGTACCAGCACCGGTTTGCTTTCTAGGCGAGGTAAAGTTGTGGTTCTTGGTAATCAGCAGCTCCACTAAATAAGTCAAATCTGAGTAAAATCTTGTTTCTGTGGGCAAGTGTTGCATAGCTATTACTATTCTCATTTCGCAGAGGAGTGTGGTACCAAGAGATTAAATATTCCAGTCCAAGTCCCACGGTGTGGTTCAATGTCACAGCCACAACACAGTTTGGGCCATGAGGTTGAGGTCTCAGCAGCAGGCAGTGTTGTTTCTTTAGAGAAATCCCAGAGTGTCTTCTGTTTCCTTAAAGTTTCTGTGGCAAATACAGCTTGCAGAATGCCTTGCAATTTCCTAGCACAAAGGGAGAAGGGCTGCATTTTCTTCTCTGTTTTCCAGAAAGGCTTGGACCTCAGCATAACTGCTGTGTTAATGTAACGTAACTAGACACATCTACTGAGGAAGCTGTCTTCATTCTTCTCCAGGAGCACAAAGGCATATCTACACACCATTAATTACTAATGGATTGGCCCAAACAGGTTTTCATCAGTCATTTTAAATGTCATTATCACAGAATCCCAGAATGGTTTGTGTTGGAAGGGACCTTAAAGACCATCCAGTTCCAACCCCCCTGCCATGGGCAGGGACACCTTCCACTAGACCAGGTTGCTCAAAGCCTCATCCAGCCTGGCCTTGAACACTTCCAGGGATGGGGCATCCACAGTTTCTCTGGAAAACCTGTTCCAGTGCCTCACCACCCTCTCCGTGAAGAACTTCTTCCTGATATCTAACCTAAACCTCCCTGATTTCAATTTAAACCCGTTACCCCTTGTCCTGTCACTACAGGCCCTTGTAAAAAGTCCCCCCCAGCTTCCTTGTAGCTCCTTCAGGTACTGGAAGGTGCTATAAGGTCTCCCCGGAGCCTTCTCTTCTCCAGGCTGAACAAGCCCAACTCTCTCAGCCTGTCCCCATAGCAGAGGGGCTCCAGCCCTCGGAGCATCTTTACTATAGCAGGTGTGTTTTCAGGAGATAGCTTTTGGAGTGTATATTCCAGGCAGCTCTAGGAAGTAATCTCTGTGTAATTTGGAAGCAAAAACTCTATTTATGAAGGAGTCCCCACTTCCAACATACTGACTAATGTTGTGCAAAATTATATGTCACACAGAGCAGACCGAGAGTCAAAACAGTTACACTGGATGAACAGAATGAATCTCAAAAGGCAGGAAGCTGGTCTTGTAATGCATTATTCATGGCTGGCCAAATTAACCCCAGAAACCGGAAGTAGGGGAAGAATGCACAATTTATAGCTTTTCTACTTTCCAAAGATTTCCAGTGTCGCATTTGCTCCACACATCATCTCCTTGGTTAAGCAACCTCCAGAAAGAGATTTCAGGGTGATTAGATAGTTCTGCATTGTGTGTAAAAACTAGCATAATTACCAATAATTTTTTTTTTCTGTAATAAACAGTTGCTTCTGAACACAAAATGACTAGCATTTTTTCTGATGAGACTGGCATTTAAATTTATTTGCATGGTGTGTCATCCTTTCGGAATACTTTCTGGCAAGTCAGAGAAATGAGGACAATCCCTAAATGCATCAGTAGTTTTGTGCTGCAGATTACTACTTCAGCGAGTGCATTTCCTGAATAAGAGGGAAAGAACCCATCTGTAGCCTTTCTAAACATACAAACCAAAAATATTTTATTATCTATGAATTAGATTGCATCAAACCCAAGGCACAGCCCTTCGCAAAAAACTGCATTGAATCTGAATATTCAAAATGCAAATGGTGCCTGACTTTCACACTCACTTTTACAAAGTTAACCTACAAGTCTCTTGCTGAGAGATAAACCAAGTAAACTTACTCTGTCTTCTGTCATGATGCAAAGACAGTAGTACCCTTTAGAAGAGGAGTTTTATACTGTGTAGTCAGTCACTTCTGATGTGTTTTGGATGGGTTATCTGGTTTGTGAGTTAACCAGGTCATAGAAAAAAACTCCAAAGACCTAACTTTTTGATGCCTGATTTCCACTTCTTCAGATAGTATGTGTGTGTCTAATTGTTAAAGGGTTTTACTTTAAACATATTTTTGCTTTATCTAGATTACCCCAGATACTCAGGAGCTGACCATACGCTGAACTGTTTGAAGATGATTATGCCTCACTGTAAGTGAAAACACAGGATTTGAAAGTACATGTATTTTCCATTCCTCCAGCCTAACTCTGGGTGTGACTGAGATGCCCAGATCAAGAGCCTCATTACCACAAACCCCATATAGGTGGTATGTTAACAATATATTTGCAGTAAAACAGCAGGGTATACTGTTAAAAGGAGATGTGGTTTGTCCTTATATATTATCTGTAATTCACAGATTTGCTCTTAGCACTCTGCAGTGACTGATCCCAGTGGGACTTGTGACATTTTAGCAGTATGTCCAATAAATGAAGTCCTACTCTTTTCCCTCTGCTACATTTCTGAAATAATGTTCTTAAGAGCATGGTGGTATTTCTGCCACTAACCATGAGGTGGCACAACATGCACAGCAGAACAGCAGTCAAAACTTCCTTTTAGTGTTCCTTTGTACATCATATTTCTTGGCATACTACATTTAAATGGTGGAATACAGGCTGTAAAACTAGGTGAGCTTTTAGAACCCCTACACTGTTATAAAAGCAATGACAAAGATATGTATTTGTGTGCATGTATATTGTGGTGCTTTTCATTCTTACAAATAATAATTTTGAGCATGCTACTACGTGATGATGTTAAAAATAAAATTCCATTTCTTTTTGTTTTGGTTTGGTTTATTTGCTTTCCACTATCTAGTTTTGCTTTTAGTGTGCTGCCTTTTGTAAGTTTGATTTATTTCTTTTCCCAAGCCTCTCTTCCTTCACAGAGCTAGCCTGTCTAGGCTTGATTTTCCTTTCAGATTCTTGTAACGTGAAATAGATTTGATCGGTCAAGAATAGCCACGAGTTTAATTTCTTACTAACTGTGCGATTAATACGAATGTATTTTAAATCAGATACATATCACACAACACACAGCTTACCTTAATAAAGTGGAGTCTTAATGTGAATAAGAACATCTTTATCAGAGTGCAGGAATTTAATATTTCATCATCAAAATTGCATCACAAACTCATTTCTTGAGCACAGACTTTTGTATATGCCTTCTTGATGACAAAGGGCCAAAGGTTCTGTAATCCTAAATAAAATCCAGCATGAAAAGCCTTTTTGTAGATTTGGAAAACTCCCTGGCAAGCCATAAATCAGCAAACGGGCTACATGCCATGGGTCTTGCTTCCCTAGTAAACACAGTCTCTATTACAGCTGTCTCATTTTAATCACTGGGGCACCATTATGATAAAGGGATGCAGAAGGGAAGTCATTTTAAGCTGTCAATGGAGAATACTTTATACAGGAAAAATCCCAATCCTCTCCTTACCAGCCCACAGAGAGAGGAGTGGAAGGATGGAAGAGACAGGCCCAGGGCAAGTGTGTTATGTGAGCCTTTGTTGGGGAGATGCTTATCCAGGGGATGTGAGCCATGACCCGCAGGTGATGGCTGGGCTGGCAGGACCCTGCTTGTACTGATGAGGCCCTGTTACCCTGTATCCAACAAGAACAGTCACCATCCAGATGTCACCAGCAAAGGTGGTGGAGATGAGGCAGGTCCGAGGCAGAGGCATGGCCACAACCCAGCTCAGGTGAGCACCACAGCCCCTGGTCCGGGTTTAAATGAAGCTCCTGAGCCAAGCAGGGAAGGTCTCCAATGAGGTCTCCCAAGGCTGTTCCCCAGCAGGCTGCTGCAGACCCCAGAGCCCAGGGGTGGGAGCTGGCTGTGACAGAGCTCTCAGAGCTCTGGGCTCCTCTGGGTTTCCCCAGAGCTGCCAGCCAGCGCTGGCACCAGGATGAGTCCTGGGAGTGCTCCCATGGAGCAGCAATGGCCTCCATAGTTGTTATTCTGGTCTCCCAACACTCCAAGGGATACTCCCTACAGCAGTCTAGATACAGCCTCCTCAAAACTTCAGGGCAAACAGGCTTATTTGAATTATAAACCACAACATGACTGTGAATATGCATGCATGAGTGGCATAGGAGGCTACCGGTTATCATGCGCCTGAGCATCTGGCTGCAACGCACAAGCCAGGGAGCTTGCTTTGTTAAGGAAAACAACACGTTGCAGCGTGGATGATTAATGTCAGACCAAGGTCGCTTAAACAAGTTGTTGTCTTGCATTTGACTCAGCACTTGGGACTCCCTACCTGCTTGCCACTCTGCTTCTGGCTACACAGGTAAAGCAGGATCAGTACACCATGGTGATGTTTTTACTGAACAGCAAGGGCCAGCGTGGGGACCTGACTTCTTTGCTCATGTGTTGCCCAGTTCTCATCCCAAAAATGTCATGTGCTAGGAAATGCTGTAACCCTTCCTTGTATATGATGCTCTCCTAATTGAGCAGGCACACTGTGTCATGGGAAAAGAGAAATTAGATTACTCTTGGAATTGCATTCAGCCAACTTATAATTCAGCTGCAGCGAGCCTGCTTGGCACTGACTTACGGAGTGTTTTGAAAGCATGGTTGCATATGGCTGGTGTGAAGTAAATAGGAAACTGGGACAGAAAGCTTATGGAAGTGATACTGGGTCCTAGGAGGAGAAGCAAAACAAGGAGAACACTTTTTTGTCTTCTTGGTATTATTTATGCATGGCTGCTGTTTAGTGAGACTACCTTCAGAGTCTGTTGCTGGTTTGGAGAGGCAATAGACCATGTAAGGGCACCTGTTCCACAAAGCTGTCATGTCCAAGACTGTGTTGTGTGACTGACCACTGGGAACGCATGTGGAGGCAGGGATTAAATCCAGATGTTTAATTTGTTTAAAATCAAAGAGGGTCATTCAAACTATGACTTGCATGAAGGGAATGGAAATTATGACAAGAAACCATCATTTATCAGCAGGTGCCTATCAGTGTGGGGAAAATAGTGCATCTTCTGTTTTCCCCCATGGCAGGGGGCTTGCAACTAGGTGATCTTTAAGGTCCTTTCCAACTGAAACCATTCTGTGATTCTATGTAAGCATTATATGTACTTACTAGCAAGCAGTACAGGGTGGATCTGTGTCCTTAGCTTCTAAATAAAGATTTAGGGTCCTGAACAGCCTAGTGCCCCCTTACAGTGTAGCACAGTGCTGCTGGTACTCCCGAGTGGTCAGGACTGCCCTGGCACGCTGTGAGCACACCACCAGCATACAACGCAGGCATAGCTCTAAGGGGCAAACCCTGCTGCAGAAATCTTGATGTGAAACATCTCCTTTATGTGCCCATTTGCACAGATCTGATTTCCTTGATTTTCCATAACGCATATATTAGTTCACTCATGAACCCTTTGCAAACAAATACATCTTTCAGCCTGATCCCCAGTTATGGTTGCAGGGATAGTTAGCTCCCTGGGCAGAGAGGAGAGGGAGAGAAACCACTTCTTTGGGACTGCATTGATGCGGGCACCCTCCACCTTATGCAGCCCTAACCCATCTAACCTCAGACATGCCCTTTGGTGTCCAACCTAGCCACCCTGTGCTATTTCAGCAGGCAGCGTTATAGTCCCATTACTATCTTGGGCACTAAAGAACAAGTTCCTGTCAAAACACTCAGCATAGTGGGTAAGAGCTGAGCTCATTTACTAATAATGTCCTGCTGATGTGGGAGCTGTACATGAAAGGACACTTTACCAACTTGAAAAGAAACTTCTTCAGTGTATAAAAGAGCTTCCAGGCTGTAATTTGTTATCATTAAAGTAGATGAGGCTGATACGGGAAGGAGGCAAGCCAATTAGTTTGGGATGTCAATTTTTGTTTGCCGCTGTCAAAGTCTGTTAAAGGAACTTGATAGACTGCTGCGTTCCAGAATATCCCTGTGTGAAAGACAGGCAGGCAGCCGGTTGCAGGGAGGCACATTGCAGTTGGTATTGAAAAAAGGCTGCGCCTGACAATGTGGTGCTCAGAGGTGACAAAGGTGTTGCAATGCCTGACTGGTGGACAACTGGATGGAGTGGGGAAACTCAGGATTCAAACATGGAACAGATCTCTTCATGGCAGCTGTGAACAAGGAGAGCCTGCACCCAAAATTCATAGAATCATGGAATGGTTTGGGTTGGAAGAGACCTTAAAGACCATCTAGTTCCACCCCCCTGCCATGGGCAGGGACACCTTCCATTAGACCAGGTTGCTCAAAGCCTCATCCAGCCTGGCCTTGAACACTTCCAGGGATGGGGCATCCACAGCTTCTCTGGGCAACCTGTTCCAGTGCCTCACCACCCTCCCCGTGAAGAACTTCTTCCTGATACCCAACCTAAACCTCCCCACTTTCAATTTAAACCCATTACCCTTTGTCCTGTCCCTACAGGCTCTTGTAAGAAGTCCCCCTCCAGCTTCCTTGTAGCCCCTTCAAGGTACTGGAAGGCTGCAATAAGGTGTCCCCGGAGCCTTCTCTTCTCCACTTTGAAAGTGCTTTGAAAGAGGCAAGCTACTTGTTTGGGCTAAAATCTGCCATTTTGGGGGCAGAACTAGAGGTGTTTCAGGCCTAATTTTGTGTTCTCAGGCTTTAAACAAGAAAATGTACCCTTGTCACATGCTAACCAGCAACCATACTCCTAGCTTCAAACTCTGACATCCTCATTAATACATGGCAAATACCATCTTCTGCACTGCTGAAAGCAAGCCACTATTAAATAAAACCAGGCATAATTCCCAGGGTTTTAACTGGTAGAGCTCTATTGAAAATTACTTATAGTAGTTAATGTCATATCCTACCACTAAAAAAACCCTTCAGCAAATTGAGGCTATGAACAGTTTCATTTTAGAGAGTTCCTTCAGATCATAATTGACCTTCAAGAAAAGTATTCATTTCAAATTTTTTGTAAAAAATCTCTATGGGTAGGAAAGAGCTGGAGACATCAGCCCCACCAATAATTCCTCCAGCAACACCAGAAATTTTGATACATACTCACTCTATATCACTGTACTAGGCAAAAATCTATTCATTTCTCTATATAGTTCCTGTTTTAAGGCACTGCAGACATCAGATGCCCATCTACTAGAGTGGTGGTGCCTGGTGCAGTCCTCTGTGAACACGGAGTGCCATATTTCTGTGGTCACATCTCCAGTTTTGCTATCAGCTGAAGTACTGTTGTGAATCTGATTCTCCGTAAAACTCGAATTAAGCAGAAACTGGGGGAAAGGAAAAAAAGTCTAAAAGTTTGAAGGACAGATCTTCAGCTGTTCTAAGTTGACATTAATGCCACCAGAACAGTTTACACCAACTGATAATCTGCTCTGAGGTTTTAGGATTGTCAGCAAATTCTGGTTTGCAGTACAAACCTAGTCATTTCCTGAAATTGGATGTTACAGTTAAGCTTAAGAAAACCATGCAAGCTTATTTAGAAAGCCAACACTTACTTCCTATGTAGCTGGCTGATCTGAGACTCACCTAACACCTTACTGAAATTATGTGTTGGAAAAATGGAAGAATTCTTGCTCAAGGCTTCCTACAAAAATGTTAGCCAATATGCTCTACTGAACCGGAGGACACAGCAATTAACGTTCAAATCCATTTATTATTCTCCAGGTTTTTTTCCCTAACATGTACAGATTGATTGGTACTATTTTCTGTGTCTCAATTTAGGAAAGAATGACAGTTTCCCTCGGCATTGCATGTAGCATGCATTTTGGCTTGTTCTAATGAAGACAAATTCCTCTCAATCAGGATCATTCTGTTCATTAAGTGAGACAGATGGCAGACTGGCTGTATTGGTAATGATTCCAAGATTTTAAGTGTATTTGGGACATACCAGTTTGTGTTTCCCAGATAAAAGTGATCGATATTTCAGGTGGAAGAGAAGTCAGGTTCTCTCTGCGGAATTTTTGTGGCATGCACAGAGTTCTTCATTAGCAAGCTGGTAAACTGAAGGGTCCACAGAAAGGCAGGGTTTAGACACATTCAGACAAATTTGTAAAACATAGTCCAGCAGATGTGTCTATCTTGCTAAAAATTTAAATAGATGCTTCCAAAGCTCTGCCAGAACAGAGTGGGGATCTATACAACCGACAGGGATGTAGCGCTCCTTCCTTTTCCTCCCGCCTGGTCCTGAGGGCAGCGCTGGGTTCGGTTAATCCACCAGCCCATATTAATTAGTGCCAGGAAATGAATGCTGAGATGTAAAGCCCAAATGGGAACTGCGTTGATCATAGGAATCCTCATGCTAGATGCCCACATCCTGGGCTCTCTCTGTACTTGAGAAAGTTGAAACAAGGCAGCTTCTGGAAGCTGTTAGACTCTGAATGGTGCTCAGATATCCCTGTTTCTGAACTTCTGGATCCATCACAAACACAGAAAGCTGCAGGCTCTGGCTAGGTAGGCATCATCACTTTTTAAGGTAGCATGTAAAGAATATTACAGAAATATTCCATGTAAAATATTACAGAAGTAGATAAAAAGGTTTTCACCGTATTAAAATATTACAATTATAAAGGAATTCACATAGTATCTTCTTCATGATGCCTCAAAAATGATATTATTCATCTTAGTTTTGTGACAAACTACCTCGTTTTTAGTGCTAAGGTGAGGTCTTCAAGATGGGACAAATCTGGTACTTGGGAATAGTCTAGAGTATAGGGGAATTGTATATGAGGGAACACAAACATTCATGAGGACAGGTAGCATTATCTTCATACAAAGCATTCCTCTTTTTGGCACAGCCTGACTTCACACACAAAGATATACCATCAGAGGTATATCCAGTCTTCGGAATACTGAGAGAGTTTTGTTCAGATGTTTCTGTTGACTTTGTCTTAATACTTACTTCATATTTGGTTTCAGGGCAGGTTGACCTATGTACAGGTTGGGTTTTCTCCAAAGACAGTGAGGTCTTTGATTTAACCAGCTGAGAAACCGGTAGATGCACCACAAGAGCATTGTCACCTAAAAATGATGGACTCTACCTCCATTGCATTTATTAGCATCCCCATTCGGTTCATACTGATAAATAACACAGGCTTCAGAAGGGAAGGAATCGGGACCAGACGCCTTTCAGCTCTCACTTGGAAACACACGCTTGAAGAGAAGACTGCAAATTTAGGATCTGAAAGTTACTGGACCAGAAATTACCACCTGAAGACTGTTTAGGATAGTCGTGAAGGAACTTAGTGGACCTCTGTTCAGCTTCTGGAGGTGGAGGTACAGATATAGAAGGAGCGTCCTTCCTGACAGTCCCACCAAATAAACCATTTAATGAGATGCAAAACCGAAACCAGCCCCAAAGCCCTGATGATGTTTCTGCTGAATGCTGAGGCACGTAGGCTCTGTGGAGAGACATAACCCTCTGGGGCATACAAATGTGCACAGCACTTTATATAGTAATTAAGAAGCAAGAGACAAAGCGTTCCATGAAAAAGACTGCCAATTCCCCCGAGGAAATAGCTTTGTGTATCACTTTATGCTAGTGGTGACAGAATAGAAAACAAAATACCACGGAGTTACATACATGTTCTTTGTCTAGAAGTATTTACAAATAACTTTACAAATTTTTACACACATTTTCAGGTTTGCTTGTTTCTTTTAAATTAAGAGCACAATTAGTCCCCAGAGGCTTCTAAGGCTTCAGTTGGTGCCTTGTACTGTACATTCATGCTTGGCTTCTTCCTGGGAGAAGGGAGGAAAAGCGTTTAAAGATGTGCAAATCACAGACATCTAAAGAGCCCTGGATGTAAGGGTTCCTCGAGACCGACACCTATAGAGCAGTCATCCTGCTTCTCTTCAAATCGGAGACAGCTACAGGTGGTGAGTTCAGGGCAAAAGAGATCAGGGAGGGAGAAGGAGCCACATATGAATTGCAATAATCAGATGAGTACATTAGTGCTGGGACACCTGGGTAAGAAGAGTCACAGATCAATCCCTACTGCATTGAGCAGTTCAAACAATGCAAGGAGTGGACATTGTGAATTCTAAATACAGCACTGAAATGATCTCTTGGACACTGTTAGGGTTTGACTCCTGCTGCATATTTTGGAGTCAAAATTACTGTTTACTAACACAATCTTGACCAGGCACAGTATGATTCTATCAGTCAAAAAATATTGACTTTTTTGAGAAAGACTCACCCTTCTCCTAGTTTTCATAGGTTTTCTTTTCATGCCTTAACATTAAATGTTGTAAAAATATTGAAATTAAAAAAGAAAAAATTTACAATTTACAAGTGTCCATATAAGTAAATTATTCAAAAATTCAAGATAATCTACAAGGATCTACGAAATAACAACGCTGATAATGACACTGAGCCTGTGGGAAGAACAATCCACGTGCCGTGAGAAACGGACGGTGGGTTTCTTCCAAAATGATGAGTCACAAAGTTGGTCTTTTCTTCCAAAATCTGTTTCTTCAGCTACAGCAGCAGAGTCTTCAGTCCATGTTCACTACTTACTTCGACCTAAAAAAGCAGAATATATGAATTACTGGCAAATGAAAACCTGTTCTGTTTATCTTCTAATTCGTGAGACGTAAAGTCAAACCAGCTGACAGGTTAGTAACTAACGAACAAGTGGATAAAACACGTCTGGTCATTAATTCACTCAGCTGTAGGACCCAGATACAAGGTCAAGAATGAATAGCTGAGTAGAAAGCCATAGCTCTGTATCATGCATACCACAAACGTAAAAAACATATGGGGAACACACCTGCAGGCGGTGAAACGTGTCTGAAGCTCACATAATAATAGATTCTTTTTAGCATAATGTATTTTAACACTGTAAGATGTATTTTCACCAGATTATAAAATTCAGACATGACCTGATTACAAACGTGTATTTGAGATATTTATAGTCCTCACCGCAACCGCATGCCTGCTGAATCTGTGCATTCTCACACAACTCCCTGTAAACCGTGATCACTTGCGTAACCTTGGAAAATCTGTGATGGTCTTCCATAGCAATTTTACAGTGGGTAGAGTCTCAGGAGAAGATACAAACAGGGCAGGACCACACAGACGCATCACAGAGTGGTGACCTCTCCACTGACAAGAGTTTCTGACACTGAATCAGTCCCAAAAGCAGAAGGTAGCAGTGTTCCTAAAAATGCTAGGGACATCCCTAATTGGAATTAGGGATTCAGTGTCTGTCCAGAAAGGGTTGCCCGAAGCTATAGCAGCACTGGATGAGACATACTCATCCAAACAGTAACAAGGTACATGTAAGCTTTAAATTCTGCAAACCATTAGTAATAATGATAATAATGATAACAATGATAAAAAACCTTAATGCAAGCCAAAATGCAACTTTCATTTCTTCTGATCCCCATGCTTCTGTCTTTTCGGTGTAGCACTACCTGAAGCAATTCTGATTACTACCGAGTGACCTGGCTGTTGATATTTTGCTTGACACAGATGAAAACACAACAGTCTTCTTTGTGGTTCATGCGCTTTCGTCCCAGTGAGAGCATGATGATTTTTTGTCCACTCCCTCTGTTCTCTCCTGCCTTACACACATCTTAATTGAAACGATGTTGAGGGCAAAGATCCTGCTTCTCCTTGTCTGGCAGCCTAATGGAGTTATAGGCTGAATGAAGAGCAAACAGACAGGCTATGATCGTTCATATTTGCATTAAAAAATGTTCCCTGGGAGAACAAGTTCAAATTTAACCTCTTCCCAGGGGTGAAAAGGGAAACTAATCTTAGGCTTCCTAATCATTAATAATTATGGCAGCACTAAGCAGACGCTATAGTGAATATGAGTACTCAACAAAACTGGACTGTCTTCAAGATAGTTTCAGTGAGACACCGGACCTTGTGCGTTCAATGGGTTATGTTCAGCTAATTTATGAATGAAATAAGGGAAATAAAAGGGATGAGAAAAAGGGAAATATAGCCAAGGTTTCATTTATAAAAATCATCGCTCTAGATTTCCCCTGAGTAAAGTGGTAAGGATGGCAAAAGGTCTGTGACCTTTATTAAGGCTTTGAATGTATTCAACAAGCATTATTAGTGTTCAGTTCTAAGCAAACAGCAATGGAGTTTTTCTACCGCCGGATACCAGAAGTCACATTTCTTAGGGATACTATGGATTCTCAGACTATATATAACCAACACAGATAGCAATAAACTTACCAAAAGATATCAAGAAGACTGATGTGCTGCAAATTGATAAGCATCTGTACATTTCTGTCACAATGCACTGACTATTCAAATCCCAGCAATTTGACTTTTAAATCAGACTTTAATCACTAACGCTATTTATCCTCCCTACTTGGGTAAAGATCCTCTCTGTGTCTTTAGTGCATAAACCCAAAACATCATGAGAGAAGGAAACACAATATAATACGTTTGTTTTCCAGTTGTGTACTTGTAGCAGAAATAAAGAGGCCAGAGAGGGTCCTCCCAGTTGAATATCCATGGAATATCCATACATGAGAAATGGGAAGATGCCAATTATTCTCCAGTATTGCAAGCTCACCAACAACCCAAAAATCCTTTGAGCTGCTTAACCGAAATCTGCTATCAAAGAACAAATTCTTAGATTCTGTGACTTTACTACTGCAAAACAAATGAACAGATTTTCCAGGAACACATTTATAAGTCTTTTGTGAAAATGTCTTTTTCTAACTCTTCTTTGGCTATAGTAAGTTTGTTAAGAAAGTACTAAACATTTATGCACCTAGCTCTTTAAAATTAACCTCAATGCAGGTTCAGAGAATAAAATCTTTTATGGGGAAGTGTAAATGTTGTAGCTGTGGCTTTCTTCCTCCTGGATCACTTTTTCAGTCTAGCAGCTTATTCAGAATGGCCAAACCCCCATTTTGCTGCCACCTTTCCCACAGAAAATCCTGCAAAACTGGCATTTAATGAATTACTACTGAAAATGCAGATCCCAGTGTAGAAGTTTTGTATTTAATGCCATGTCAGACCGTTCAATGTTTCGTTTTCTTGTCTTAATGTGATATTTCTTCCTATTCTAACATACACTGTCATACTGAGATAGGGATTTTTCACCTTTTCTAGGTGAAAAATAATCCTGCAATTTTTGCTCACTAAATTAGAATAAAATTTTGTCTGTTTATTGCTACAAACTGAAAGTTGCAGAATGAATAAAATATATTATAAAAACATGCAAAAATTAATAAAGTCACAAGCAAAGTTTAAGCGTCAAATGCTGACTCAAAACATTTGGTTAGCAATTGTCCACTTTAAATTAAAACCCCCCGCTTATGCACACATGCGTACACAAGGAAAAACCTTCAAAGCCATTTTAAGTCTGTTAACTGGTAAGTAAAATACATTAAGTCACTAAATAAGTTTGAGTCAATTAGCTGCATGTGGGTTTCATGTTGCCTTTAAGATGCGTGAAAGGCCCGAAGGTCAATTTAAAGACGGAATGCATCGGGGCAACAACTTACAAGCATCTAAGAAGGATTTCCAAAAGAACATTTTCCATTTTACCAATAATAAATTGAAATATCACCTATTTGATATCTGAGCTTCTGCCAAAATATATGCACTGGTAGTGTCTCCCCGTATCTTAATGTATTCCAAATAAAAATAATAGATATGCATCCAGTTATTCATTAGGTAGCAGAGTAGGAAGACTCTATGAAAACGTGATTTTCATGGTGGGAGCAAATAAGTGATGACAAAGAGATAATGAACTTCCCGTGAAAATCTACAGGTAGATTTTTAAGCTCACTAGCATTTTTTCAGCAACCATTTATCGTTCAGAAGCTAGGCAAATGTAAAAGCTTGCTTTTTCACACGTGGGTTAATCTCATTGAGGTTTATGCAGCAGCCATAAACCAGCTCTTTTCTTGCTAAAAAGTCAGCAGGGAAGCAATTCCATCCTTCGCTGAGAGCCTCTCCTTGCGTTAAGCCGAGGCACGACATGGCAGACATGGTGATACCTACTAATCCTTGCTTTAGCGAACGTGTCATCAATGACAAATTGTCCTTACTTGCATGTTTTATGCGGATTAATTTTTAATTAAGTTCTAATTAAAATATAATTAAATTATTAGTAACCTGATGCCAAAATTATTTCAGGAGAAGGTTAGCTTTCAGTCGAGTTAGAAGGATTAATGTGGTCCATAGGACCAGAACCTTACCTACAGGCTTTACAGGCTTTAACTCAACATGTTCCTGGGGGGGTTGTCGGTAGGAGTATGTGTCAAGTCCGCCTATGAAATCAACTGAAAATACAACAGTTCCAGAAATGAACAAATGGAAATGAAAATATGTCAACTGAAAAAGATATATGGACAAATTATGTTAAAAAAAAAATAGTAAGCGCATGCACAGGTTTGCATACAAGAAATAAACGAAGTAGATAAAGATGCTGTGGAAACTGCTTGCAGAAGGGTCTCTGCTTTGTATTTCTTGGGGTCCAGTTAGCCCTCTGCCTGGCCAGACAGGCTAGCAGTTGGCTGACCAGACATGCACACTCTTCCCCGTGTGTGTGCAAAAGGAGCATCCACAGGTCTGCTGAGTATGTAAACAGAAACCACCGTGGGGTAACATAGCTGCTTCTCTTCAGGGCAGCCTCCGCACGTATTTCATAATTCACTTTCACCTTCTTTCAAAGTGTTTAGATATTAGGCAGTTTATCTGGTGAACCTAATTTCACCTAAACTTATATGACTCAATGGACTTGCAGGAATGTAACGCACAAACAAAATCAAAGCTCTGTCCGTTGAGTTAAGATTAAACAGGTGAGAATTCATAGAATCACAGAATGGTTTGGGTTGGAAGGGACCTTAAAGACCATCCAGTTCCAACCCCCCTGCCATGGGCAGGGACACCTTCCACTAGACCAGGTTGCTCAAAGCCTCATCCAGCCTGGCCTTGAACACTTCCAGGGATGGGGCATCCACAGCTTCTCTGGGCAACCTGTTCCAGTGCCTCAATTGAATGTAAACAAGCAGCAGCATCTTCTACAAACGAACTTGTGGGGACAGGAAGCCTTTTCAGAATCCTTCCACTTTCCCTCAAGATTCCTATATAAGAATAAATTATGTGGAGATATTTGCTCTTGAGAAGTTTCTAGTTCCTTCTATGGTCATAATGATTTTAAAATATGCAATTTTAGTCTGAGTCTTGTATTTTGTTGGTTTTGTTAAGATTTAAGCAGTTTCAAGATGGCACGCTTCCAAGCTATCCTAGAAATCTTAAGACCAGATTCATGGAGAAGGTTGTTTTTCTGTTGATTTAGAAAGGCTTTCTGTGGACCTGTGCAGAACTGACAAATTCACAGCATGTTATGATTCTTCGGTCACATGGAAAACAACTGCTTTCATTTGTTTATATATAGGCATATATACAAAAGTCCTAAGCAGAATTTAGATCCTCATTGTGTTACCCGCTGTATGAGAACATAATAAGAAACAGCCCACTACCAGGCAAGGTACGCACCAGGTAAACAGAGAAAGAAAGAGTGCTCATCCAGGATGAAGGGATGGGGAAATAAGGCTTAGAGGTTGAAGGCCTGCTGAAACACCCACTGGAATCTGTGGAAATGCTCCTGTTGAGTTTTATTGCCCCCTTAGCTGCAACACTGTTTTCTTAAAACTGCCTGAGTAGGACATAATGCTGAAGAGCTAGTCCAGCCCAAGTACACTATCTGCACCTCCTCTTTATTCCTTTCATGTTGCAGCCCTCCTTCAGAATGCTATCACTAAGTAAAAGAACATAAATAAAACTTGACGAGCACTAATGGGTCTGAACCCTTAGAAAGAGACATATTTGCAGATATATTTTTGTAAAAGTTGATTTTAAAAATATCTGGATGTCTAATGTAAGACATAGTTACTGATTCATTTTTTAGAATAAATCATATCCATAGTGATTTTTTTTTTTTTGGTGGTTTTATACTTTGATTTTCCTTGCTCTCTGAAGGGGTTTACTTTTTTTACTGAGGACATGTGATAGAAGGAGTTAGAAAGTACGTTTTTGAGATAATTCACGATTTCAGAGCCACACATAATTCCTCAGCAATCACTAGCATCATCTGCGACAGTAATCAGGGAGAGAATTTAAAGTGACTGTTCCTTCTGCCAACAAATCTTTTGGAGAAAGAAATGAAGTCAATATGTACTAACATAGACATGGCTTTGTCTGACAAAGAAAATATATTTATTAGCACCATCCAACAAGTTTTGGGATGAGCTGCGCAAACGTGTTTAGCTGAGGCTTTCTCTTTTGCAATCCAAGATGTGTTATATAGTATTAAAGTTGAAGTTCGACTTAAAATTCATGTGAAGCTAATTCTCAAGGCAAGAAACTGCGCTATCACACAAGACAATGGAATGTGCCATTTTTCATTATGCACTCCATTTTATGGCTGATAGCTCTTTAATATGAAGATTCATCATCAGTTATTTGAATTATAAGTTACTTTTAGCTTTAAAAATTCAGTCTGTTTTTTACCTGTTACTTTCCTCACTTATATCTAGTAGACTTCCACGACTAAGACTGTAAATGGTCACTACATACAGAAATTTGAATTTTTATTTTTATTCAATACAAAGACATTACTATGTACATTTCAGTTCAGACATCTTAGACATCCAGCTTCGATCAAATACTTTAAAACTTTACACTGACTGAACTTTTCAGATGTATACATCTCTCTGTTTAATTGGCCAAAAATAAACAGCAGCAACATTCATGTAGGTTTCCCAAAAGGAACACATTTCTTGTAAGGATGATATTAAATAGTTGATTTTGTTTATTTCTGGCCTGGTGAATGGATTATGGATAATTAGGAGTACGATAACTTCAGAAAGGTGCATATGCCTGGAAGAAAGTTTAACAACAAGAAAAAATTTCTGTAGCATTCCACAGTTCTATGCATTAAATGAAAAAAACCCACCCACCAACCCACAACTTGTTAGCAGTAGGGATATTCAGTCACTAAACAAGGAACACCCACGGAGCCCAGTCATTAACTACAGTCATGCGGAGAGAAACTTAAAATCCTGGGGAGAGGATTTTTTAGCACCCCACAGATAATAGCAGGTTACAGAGGAAGCTAGTTATTTTATCTGCAGCTGGCTGCAAAACATGATCCATATGCCCTGGGAATTGCTCTCTCCTTGTGTCACCTCAGTTTTGTGGTCATGCTGGATGCTTAATGGCCAGTGTGAAATGTTCCTTTAGAGTTCACTACCTGCTGGGCTTGGAAGTGCAAATCTCTGCTGGCTGTCCACCGCAGGCAGTCCATTAAGATGATGTTCATTCACTCACGGGCCGTATCAGAGGAACAGTTGTTATAATCTGCCTGACTGAGAAACGTGGCTGAAGAAAGTGTATCCACTGTCATCAGTAATTCTGAGGGTTATTCTTTTCTAGACAAATGACATTTAGGTTTGCCTTACTACTATTAATCCAGCGCATTCACCCATATGCCAGTTAAAATTTGCTTTCCTTTGAAGTTAGCGCAGAAGAATCAGAGCTCTGAAAAATAATCCTTTCTTCTTTCCCACCCTCTCATCTGGAATTCCGCTTCTCTGGCAATATCCCACTGACCTGCTGGCGGGCCCTGTGCAAACAGCTGCCAGAGCTTGTCAGCCCATTGGTATAGTACTAATTTCTCCTCTCAAAGTTGGCAAAATCTATCCGTGTCTGAAGGTGCAGGGTATAAACAGAACACCAATATGCAGACAGCACAATTCTTAGTAAATCCTGCAGCCTCTTGGCCGGGAAAACCTTAGATCTTATTGATGTTTGCCTCCTCTTTTTATAAAAGTGAGCAGGTCCAAAACTGATGGCTTGGATGGCTGGCACCTCCAGCTGTCCCCTTTCCAAGAAAGGGCAGGCTAGCAGCTGCTCGAACGTGTGTTTTTATGTACAGAAGATTTTCTTAACCTAGGGGGTTCCAAATAGTATTTTGCATAGAAATATTTTCCTTGTGCTGAGATTTTGTTTGAATGGCAATAGATTATTGCAACCACATTCATTAAGAAAAGGTGTATCACTGGGGGGTGGGGGTGTGTCACCAGGTCACTGGTTGGGTGTGACTTAAGTTACTCATCAGCAGTGTCTGAACAAAATATTTCTGATTATATATTTTCTTCCTATATATGTCACTATTTTTCTGTTCCTCATTTTAATGAAAATGTTAACATTTTAATGAGAAAACTAACATTTTTTTCTTAATTTTTGCCTTGATGACTAAACCACTTGTGTAACGTCTGATAACTAATTCTCCCCCTACTCTGCTCTTGTGAGACCTCACCTGCATCCAGCTGTGGAACCCACAACATATCAGAAGGGCATGGATCTGTTGGAGCAAGTCCAGAGGAGGCCATGAAGATGCTCAGAGGGCTGGAGCACCTCTGCTATGGGGACAGGCTGAGAGAGTTGGCTTGTTCAGCCTGGAGAAGAGAAGGCTCCGGGGAGACCTTATAGCACCTTCCAGTACCTGAAGGGGCTACAAGGAAGCATGGGGGGGGGTTT
>NW_010242188.1:0-6808 GCF_000690775.1 Eurypyga helias | reverse complement strand
AACGTGGTGTAGTGGAGGGTCTCCCTGCCCATGGCAGGGGGGTTGGAACTGGATGGTCTTTAAGGTCCCTGCCAACCCAAACCATTCTGTGATTCTATGAACTAAATGACTTGTTATTTATTTATGGAAAAATGCATATGGAAGTTGTATTTAAAAACACTTCAAGAAAGAAAGCTTTTTTCTGCAGCTTGTATTTAAAGGTGTTATTGCTAGTTCTAGAATAAGACTTCAAATACAGTGAAGGATAGCCTTCTTCCTGCATATGACCAAAGTAAATTGCACACAATTCCAATTAACAAATTCGTACATAATTTTTATAGTAAGAGAATTAGAAATGTGAAAAATCTTAGCTCAGTCATTTTCATTAATGACTGATTTTGCCCTCTCTGGCACCCTTTCTATCTATCCCCTTTCAGAGCAGAATGCTCTGAGATTCCCTCTTTTTCTTGCCTTCAAAGTTACTATGCTGCCTACATACAAATAAAGCTAGCGAAGGAAAAATAATCCATGTATAAAAGATATTAAGTGCCCAGAAACTGCATCTATCAATTACATTCACACAATATCAAGAGAGAAACAATGTCAGTAAGCTTTCACAACACAGACCCCGTCGATCCACTGAAATGGCAGCTCAAGCAGTCAAGGGCAAAGACTGTTGCGCAAAAGACTGCCACAGCTTCAGTCACACCTCCAAACACATGATCTTCACCATAAACATCTCCAAGTTGTCTTCAGAAGAGACAGAACACTGAATCTGCTTTTTGAAGTTATGCTTTGATCTTTTTGGGTATTCTGATTCAGGGATATATGTTATGTATTTGCTTGCCTTTGTATTTCTGCTGAGTTTGATGCCATAAACTACAGACTTCTTTTAAAAATGTTTAGTGCAGATGCTAGGCCCGGTTGGAATTGATCTATTCCACTTACAGTACATTGCTAAGTTGCAAGAGAGGTTTTGTTCCTTCAAGCTGGTTTTGCTTACCCCCTTTCAGTTGAGTCCCACGGGGCTCTATTTCTGGCCTGTTCTTTGTAACCATACCAATTTCTTTTGGCTTCAGTTATTTTTCAGCACGATCCAATTATTCATGTTTTGAGACAACACTTAAGCATTTATATCTGCCTGGTTATTACATATCCAAGAATATCACAAATGCTGTTTCCAACCATAACTACAAGTCACAGATGCTTTAGTATGTGAAATTAATGTTCCCTTTACATAATGCAGACCCTGTTCAACTCTATTGAATAATTAAAAATAAACTTCCTAGAGCGAAGTATTTACAGGATCAAATACGTGGCATAAAGCCATGCCTTTCAGAACACTTGTGACATTTGCAGGAAAGGATTTCTATGCATAGAAGAATGTTCACAACAGAATATTAATTCTATTTTAAAAAGTAGGTTACAGGACTGGAGGAACTCTTTTCATCGAGTGATTCTGGCTTTTTGTTCCCACTTTTCTTAGGGTGGAAGACTCTTCCTGAACTTTGCTGCTATCGTCCATTCTCTGTGAGATGATATTTGCTTTGTGTGTTTGTATCTTTACTTGTCTTATGAAGAGTGACCAGTGGTGAGTCAAGGATGTTCAGGAGACCGTGTCTGTGTTCATGACACAGCGCAGGACACAAGCCGGAGAGGCAAGCTGCTGCCAGGCTGCTCCTCAAGCTGAGGCTGCAGGCGGGACAAGCAAACCAGGCGGGCCTTAGAGACGGCGGGAAGAAGGCACTACTAAGGCCTCAGGAGGCCAAGCAGAGCCTGCTGCAATTCAAGAAGCCAGAGGCTTGGCCAAGGCGCAGATGGGAAGCATGGTTCTCCAACCGCATGGACACAGTCAACAAGGGAGGAAACGTTAAATGCCTCTCCTATTCTGCATGGCCTAGTAACTTCGAGTTTCCCAACTAAAAAGTGTGCTAGTTTATAATCCAATTAAATCTGCCTTTTTGGAGTCTTGTGGTTTTCTTTGCAATTTTTCTATAAAGGGGAGTGTGCACATCAACTTCAAAGCTCTGGCTGACTAAAGCTCCCTCACATTCAGCCCATGTTGCAATTTTTCTTGTCTTTCCCTTATAAGTCCTATTTTCAGGTCTTTGCTTTAAAATCTGCTTAACATCTCTGTCCATTAATGCCTTTCGCTGTCAGTCAGGAGAGTCTCTTTCTTCCCTCACCCTTCTTTCCTTTATTAGTGGCTAACTTTGCTGGGATCCAGATAGAGAACTACCATTTTTACCCTGACAGACTTGACATCTTGAAGTTGATAGACATGGTAAAATGTCTGCTTCCAGTAGCGTGACAGGTCAGGTATCAGCTTTTTCAGAAGAATACCGGTCTGGTGATATTTTCCACATTATATCAATCACATTAATACTGTGTAACATTGTTTTCCATTTCAGATGAGGCATCCTCCTTTTAATTTATGATCCTGCCTTTGTCCCCATGCCCATCAGTGACACCCTGTGTAGAAATACTGCTACACCACGTGACATTTGCTCCTTAGTGTGGGGTATTGTATGCATTCCCTCCTCTGTAACTCCTGCTCATAGCTACACCATACTTAGCGGTGGCCTGCTTCAGTCCTTGAAGAGGCAGAACCCAAAGCCTTCTACCACACAAATTCCAGGTTTTCAGCCTCTTTAAACTCCAAACTCACTTTTTTCCTCTGCTAAGCAGACAACACTGCCTCCAGCACTGCTGGAATCTTCCTCTCCTCATGCAGAAAATCCTACATTCTCCCTCTTTGAATAACCAGCAGGTAAGCTTACGGTCCTACTGTGCCTTTGCTGAATTCAACTCTACAGATCAGAAACAGAAGTGGATAAACTCCTGTGGTCTCTAGATTCCGAGTCTTCTCCTTTGAATCTTTTATATCTCTGGATAAGCACAATCCAGCAAGCTCTTATCTTCTGTTTGTTCTTGCCTTTAGATTTTCAAGACGGGAAAGCCAGCAAAATAACCCCTCTGTCGATCAGTGTCATGCCAGCCTCCTCTAGCCCCTGTAAATGCACTGTCAAGTCCATCTACAGCATTCTCAGTCTCCCTCAGAATATCTGATCATCCACTATTTCAGAGTCATTGTGAATGGATCTGTAAAACCTACTACTTAATCACATCCAATTGCAGCAATGAGTACTCATTTGTCTCTGAGTGCTTCCCTGCAAACGGCGAAACTTACTGCACCTCATATTGTTACTGCTTTTTTCCTGGTCTGTCTTCACCTCCCAGTCGTCTTGCTGATCTCTTAATATTTCTTTTGGCATTACTGTCTCTGTTACCAACTCACACTAGCTCCTCAACCCCCCCAAATATAATACGACTGCATTGTCAGCTTTGAAAACAGAGCTAAGAATGTAGAAAATTGAAGCTTACAATGGCCAGTGGTCTTCTCATATATGATGGAGTGAAAAAGAAATATCACACGTGTCAGCAAACATGATGGGTAGGAAAATGGTTTTTTCATGGTTAGAAAGTTGGTATCATTTCCAATTAGGAGAAAGATGAATGTGCAAAAGGGGGATAGAATCTGTAACAGGATTAATATTAATTTTGAAGCCACCAATGAATCAATCTGCTAATGATAAAAAAGGATAATACAGTAGTGACCTCATCAATAAAAAATCTTGTCCCTGAAGAAAGATGAAGTAAAAAATACACTTTTATGAAAACTTTGTAAGTCCTGAATTTCAGTCTTCCCAAAAAACACATTGTCATGATTGAGGAGGAAAAGAAAACGAGTAGAGATCAATGCGAAGGAATGATAGTCATCATAGAAATGGTGAGAGTCACAGAGCATTACTTGGGTTTTGCTGCACCTAACCTGTAATACTGAGGAAAACACAGATATACCGAGATTAAATTTCTGCTAACAAAACCAACTGTATATTTACTGAATCAAGGCATAAAAAGGTCAAATGAAGTTTAAAGTGAGTCCAGCTATGACCCAGATCACAGAGCACTGGTAAGAAAAAGACTTCTTATGATATAGAGCTAATAAAGCACATCAGTAACACAGACTAAGTATAGTAAATATAAGGTAGGCTCTTCAAAAAATAGGGGTTTAGGAAGAGGTAATATATTTTATTTGACCAACTGGCCCAGCTGGAAAATCATATCAGCTATATCACCTGATTTAGCAAGATAACACCTCTTGCTGTAAATGTTGCTTTTCATATCCTGAAATCATTAGGTCTATTGAAATAGTACAACTAGAAAATCTGACAAGTACAACACACAGACAACAACTCCAGGTTAAAACCAGGAGGAATTTAAAAAGGTTATTTAATGAAGGGAATTCAATGATTTGTGCTGGTTACCACAAGCTGGTTGAATTTATACAGTAGCTGCTTTGCAAAGTAGCTGAGGGATCTATAAGGCTATAATGTATGATTATATACACTGGGCTCCATTACATACAATGGGAACCAAATTTTGAAATGTTTATCATGGATACTCCCTTAAAACAAATTAACAGCTTTGGCTCTTTTTTTTTTTTTTTTTTTTTTAGCATTGTATTTCAAAGCTAGTATTAGAAAGGAATTGTGAATAAACCCCAGCGTACAGGAAAATTCAGTGTCAGTCTCCTGGCTCAGCTGTTCTGTAAGGATCTCTTTTCATTTTTGAGGGTATTGTCTGTAAGGAAAAAGGGAGGATGACGAATCCTCAATGTCAGTCTCTCAGACCAGACACGGGCATAAAGGAAAGAGCATTGAGAACTCTGGACACCTATTTCATCCACAAGCCTGTTGAGTGTGTTAAACGCATTGAGATGTGCATAATGGGAAGCCATGGGAATATCATAGAATGATAGAATGGTTTGGGTTGGAAGGGACCTTAAAGACCATCTAGTTCCAACTCCCTGCCATGGGCAGGGACACATTCCACTAGACCAGGTTGCTCAAAGCCTCATCCAGCCTGGCCTTGAACACTTCCAGGGATGGGGCATCCACAGCTTCTCTGGGCAAACTGTTCCAGTACCTCACCACCCTCCCCATGAAGAACTTCTTCCTAATATCTAATCTAAACCTCCCCACTTTCAATTTAAACCCATTACCCCTTGTCCTGTCACTACAGGCCCTTGTAAAAAGTCCCCCCCAGCTTCCTTGTAGCCCCTTCAGGTACTGGAAGGCTGCAGTAAGGTCTCCCCGGAGCCTTCTCTTCTCCAGGCTGAACACGCCCAACTCTCTCAGCCTGTCCCCATAGCAGAGGCGCTCCAGCCCTCTGAGCATCTTAGTGGCCTCCTCTGGACTCGCTCCAACCAGTCTATATCCTTCTGATATTGTGGTTTCCACAGCTGGACACAGCACTGTAGGTGGAGTCTCACAAGAGCAGAGTAGGGGGGGAGAATCCCCTCCCTCGACCTGCTGGCCACACTTCTGATACAGCCCAGGATACGGTTGGCTTTCTGGGCTGCCAGCGCATACGGCGGGCTCATGTCCAGCTTTTCATCTACCAGTTCCCCCAAGTCCTTCTCCGCAGGGCAGATATTTCTATCAATTGTAACTGTTCAGCTAACTGAATCCCCAGATTCTGTATCAGCATGTAACCAAGGCAATTTGTGGCCTGGTGCAGAGCCTGATGAATCCTGTACCCTCCTTGGCTCAATACATCACCCCATCACATGGGTGCCCCTCTTGCTCCAGGCTTACACTTCCCACATGCAAGGCGGGAATTATTACCAGAGAGAGCTCTTAGGTGTGATGGGAAATTATCACTTAAGTAACAATAAAAATGAAATTATATTCCTTAAGATGAGGTCCAGAAATTAGAATAACCTGTCTGCACGAAAATTAAGACTTGGGGGAGATGGCATTTACACAGGTGCTTGAAAGTCTGAAAAGTCTCTTTTCAAGCTCCACAGGTTAAAACAGACACAAAGCTGTTGCCATTTAGAAATGAAGAAGTAAGGAGAATGGTACTGGAAGTGGAAAATGAATTTGTAAAGAGGTTTCATTTTAATGGAGGAGCTGGGAGAAAGGTAGGGACAGGAACGGACACCACTTAGGCCTGCACGTGATGTCAAGTGGAAAGCTCAGGAGAGGGAAGCTGGGTGCTCGAGTAAGATTGATGTAACAATAGATGCAATTTAAGTGAAAAGGCTAAGGTGCTGGCAACTGGGGTTTGGGATAACATCCATTTAAAACAAGATTTAATTTAAACAGAAAGGCCAAGGAGGTGGAAGGTGGAGACTAAAACAAAATCAATATTAAATTAGCTAAGTAGAAGCTTGAATCAAATCAGCTAGTTAAAGGAAGGGCATACTGAATGTTTGGGAGTAGGGAAGCAATGCACGGACCTAAGAAATGTCAAGGAGCTGTCAATAAACAATATATGCCCTCTAATCAGAATAATGTTTCCATTTTGATAAGAATATTATTTATTACAGTAGTAAATAAAAAAATGTTAAAGGAAGGCATGATCCCCAGTTTAAGGAAAATAATATGATTATAATTATATTCCTATTAGAAGTTAGTTGTCTTTTATATATATATATGTGTGTGTGTATATATATATATGGGATATGGCATATAATATTCAGAATCAATGGCAGAAATGCTTAACATGAATATATTTGCAAAACAAAAATTAATGAGGTAGTAGTGAACTAGCCTTTAAAAGCTCTCCTTTCCAGTTACCAATCTGCATTCAAAGCTAAGGGGAGTCTTTATATACGTACACTCAAACCAAAATATGTAAGTATACAAATAAATATCCATCCATACGCATATACATATCTATATATATAAATATCTGTATACATATATATGCATACATTATATATATATGGCCAATATATATATATTGTATATTGGCCAAA
>NW_010242187.1:14994-15901 GCF_000690775.1 Eurypyga helias | reverse complement strand
CTCCCCCCACCAGCCTCCATCACCCTCCCCAGCCCACCCTTGTAACTACTGTTTTCCCAGTAACTGAAGGTATCACTAGCACTACACTCCACCCCCATTCCTGGGGTTGTTCCTGGCTTATGTGAATCCCTGGGGACTCTTCCTGGACCCAAACCCACCACCCCACGCAGTTCCCAGCTCCCCCACCCCACCATGCCCAGCTCCTGGCCATACCTACACAGCCCCGCACTGCTGTGGCGGGGGGGGTAAGCGGGGGTCGGTGGGGCTGGCCCCACACCAGAAGGAAGCTCCTTGCAGGAGGCTTCTGGGCCCAGGTTTGGCTCTTCCGGTGGCAGTTGGGTCACTCCTGCGCGGTGCTGAGCCTGAGGGAGGGGACATGCTGGGTTTAGCCCCTCCTCTCACGGGATTTGACTGGAAGTGGCACTGTGTGGCTGAAAGATGCCCCAAATGAGAGATGCTTGCTTGCTGACACCCCCAGAGCTGTTGGGGCACCCGGTGATGCTCAGGCCTGAGGTCACATCCATCACCCCGTCTGCTTTGTGCTGTATGTCCTCAACCACGGGTGGCACAAGGTGCAGAGGGAAATCTTGAGGATGCTGAGTGCATGGGTGGCAGGGAGCTGAATACTGGGATGTAGCTGCGGCCAGGGGAGCACTGGGTTTTGCTGGGAGCACTGGAGGGACATCCCTGGGCAGCGCTGGCCGGTGGGATTGAGCCCGTGCTGCTGTCTCATCCCACTGCCATCCCAACCACTGCCATCCCAGCCAAGGCACCGAGGACCTCCCCCCCGGCAGGGTGCGATGCTGCGGATGCGTGGGTTACCTCCTCGGCCGCCTTCTTCCAGTCCATGCGGGAGATGTAGGCGATGAAGCACGTGCAGAGGATGGAGACGCAGACGAGCATGCTG
>NW_010242187.1:0-14897 GCF_000690775.1 Eurypyga helias | reverse complement strand
TGCAGATGGCACGCTGGCATCAGCCAGAGCAAACCCAACCCCGACGGCATCTCGGGATCCCAGTCAAGAAGGGGATGTCACCGAGGTCAGCAGGGACACGGGGATGGGGCGGTCGTGGATCCCTGCTGTGGGGCTGCCCAGCAGACCTGGCAGCGGTTGATTTTTCCCCAGTACAATTAAAAGCTCTCAGTAGTTGCAGGGGCCATCCCAGTCCACCCCAGTGTTCCCAGTACCCAGCCAGGCAGGAGAGCCATGGTGAGCCATCGGTGGAGCTGGGGGAAGCGTACCGGCGGGGGATTTGGGGGCAGGCAGAGCTGTGTGCCCTGCAGTCGGTACCTATGACGCCGATCCTGGCCACGAAGAGCAGCACAGCTCCCAGGGGCAGGCCCACACCATAGTAGCTCACAGCATTGAGGATGGCACCGAATTTCTGCTTGCCTATGCCTCTGAGCACCCCGCTGCAGGCACCCTGCGGGGAAGGGAGAGGGGCTGGGGCCAGGAGCACCGCCTTGACTGAATTCAGGGCTCTGCCCCGGAGCTGGTGAACCAGCCTGGTGATGACCCAGCTCCCCGCCTCTGCCTGGTTATTTCTGTGTCCCTGCCTGGGTCTGTGGGTCATCACCTTTTCGTGCACTCTGTGTTTCCTAAGGGGTGACCCCAGGAGCTCTGTAGGGTGTCGGTGCTCGCCTGCAGCGCGAGGGAGCCTCGACCGACCAACCCCTACCGAAAATCGCAGCATCCCCAGGGACTTACACACGTGGCTTCAAACAAGTGGAAGACAATGTAGACAGGCATAACCCAGGCCACCAAGTCCACGATCTCCCTGGGGACAGAGGAGAGTCAACCGTCGCTTCTGGGAACCGACCCCCGTGCACCGAAGCCGGGAGCCGGGGGCACTCACGTGTCACGGGTGAAGATGTATCCCAGCACATCTTTTGTGGCAGCTAAAATGGCCCCCACGGCTATGCAAAACCCCCCTGAAAAACAGAGCAAAGCGCTGAGGCCAGCCCGGGCCGTGACGGGGAGCTCGGGAGCAGCCGGAGGGGGATAAGAGGGGTCACTGTGGGCAGAGGGCGGCGAACGCTCCCTGCTCCTGCTGTGCCTGGAAGGAGTCCCGGCAAAGGCTTCCCGGCACACGGATGGCCTGACCTGTGCAGAGCAGGCTGGTGGAGGAGGATCTCTTGGCCGTCTCGACGTCGCCAGCACCCAGCGCGTTCCCCACCTGCACGCTGGCGGCCGTGCCCAGCCCCAGCGGGATCTGGAACCACAGGGCTGAGGCTCGCGTGCGCAGCCAGGTAATGGGGCTGTCGCCGTGAGAGCGGAATAACCGCCCGGCAGAGAGGGGGATGGAGTTTGGGATTTAATTTAAAACATCTCTGTGGGAGCGATGGGCAGGAGCGGGGAGAGGCTTTGGTGCAGAGGGGGAAGACCGAGTTTTGCTGATTTTTGCTGGGTGACTGTCCCTGGGGAGCTCTGGGCTGAAATAATAACGCCCAGCCCTTACCATGAAAGCCACAACGGACACCTCGTAGATGATGGACTGGGCAGAGAGCTCGATGACGCTGAGCAGACCTGGGGGAGAGGAGAGGGTCAGCTGGGGGTGTGGGTGCCCGGGGGAGAACTGCTCTTGTCCCCCGCGACTGCTGCAGATGCCGCTCCGGCTCATGCCCTGTCCCCCTCCTTGCAGCTGGCTCTCTCTGCTGACCTATGAGGAAGCTCCCGATTTCGTAGGTCCACCACTCGATGCACATCATGAGCATGCTGGGGATAGCCAGGGACGTGAAGCTGTCCCACTCCAGCAGGCACTCGCTGGACCAGCCTGCGGAGAGGAGGAACATCACCTGATGGCTGACCGGGCTGGCCACATATCACATCCTCCAGAGTACCCACGGCAGTTGGAGGGACCGTTCCTGTTTGTAGAGCCACGAGAGCCACGCTCCTCAGCTCCATGGGACCTCCAGCAGCTGAGCATGCACATACGTGCTCTGCTGACGCCATCCCGTGGGCCACGCAGCAGTGCAACCCTCAGCTCATCCCTCCCGGAGCAGAGTTGTCCAAGGACAACCTCATGCTTACATCTGTGCACATCCGGCTTCGGGGCTGAAGCCTACAATGCCTCAGCAGAAAGTTTCGCTTCTCCAGAATTAATGTTTCCGGCACGGTGCTCTGCCAACGCTCGCGCGTGACGCACTGCCACCGAAGCAGCACCGCATTCCTGGGGTGCACCGAGCCAAAAGTTAATATTTACCACCAGGACTAACAGAATTCACCTGAGAGAGGTGGCGGAAAACTCCTGAACGCTCGTGTAAAGCGGGAACGGGAGGGAGGTGGGGAGATGCCCTTACCTCCCCAGGTCTTCACGTGGAGTTTCTTGCCTATAATATACAGGAACAAGAAAATGGCTTGTGAATACTGGGCAACGGTGTTGGCCCAGGCAGAGCCCCTGCAAAGGAAATAAGAAAGGTCGTTGGCACGCCGCTCACGCCTCCCTGGCCAGGGAGTGCCAGAGCGTGATGTCCTGCCGTGCCCCCGCGAGCACCGGATGCTCGGCCGCGCCTTGGGGTGCCGACGTCCCTGAAAGGTCCCTTGTCGTTGCCAGGTGTCGTGTTTTCTCCTCCGTGGGACGCGGGCGCTACTCACACGATGCCCAGATGGAACACGTAGAGGAAGACACAGTTTGCAATCACGTTGACGACGTTCCCGACGATCCCGCTCAGCACCAGCGGCCACATGATCATCTGCAAAGAGGAGGCGATGGGAGCGACACCGCCTTCCCAAAAGCTTTGGGAGAGGAGTGCGAAGGTCTCCGCCAGCCCCACGCTCAGCAGCTTCCTCAACTAAAGAATAAACTTCCGACGATGTCGCCTTGCTGGGAAAATGAGTGCGTGGGAGGTAAATCCCTGACCTGAGGGAGTATGAAGGGAGGTCCATCAGGCACATGGATACAACTGGCTGTGGGATGGGGTGATGGCCAGGGTCAGAGCTGTTCTGGGACACCTGGGCGCTGGCGGGGACAAATGCTGCCTTGCCCCCAGGAATGGTGAGCATGAAAACCCTGGATGTGTGGTTGAAGGGAGCCCTGAGCCAGGGCTGACCCTTCCTGGGTGCGGGGGCTGCAGGACCCACCTGGTTCTGCAAGTATCTTGTCTCCAGGTTATACAGAAAAACCGCCTGAAAAGGAAATGGCTGGATGAGGTGAGGCCAGCACTGAGCAGGGGCTGTGCTGCTGCCATGGGAAACGGGAGCGGGATCAGGGGGATCCTGCGTGGCCCACAGGGACTCACCGGGAGAGCAGGGACAAACGCCATCACGTAGCGCTGGGTTAACCTGGGGGAACACGAGGCATGGCTAGCGAGGGGCCATGGCCACAGCCACCCCCTCCTCGCGCCGGGGAGGGACGAGGCAGTGGCGTCTGAGCCACGGGACCACCCGACCTGGAGACCTCGGGGTCCTGGCGGATGAGGAGCAGGAGCTGCTCGATGTTGATGAGGATGGCGCAGCAAGGGAAGCAGCAGAGCAGGAGGATGAGGGTGGCACGCTGCAGGATCACCCCCACGCGCAGCAGGTTCTTGCTGCCGTAGGTCTGCAAGGCGAGAGGGTGGCCGTGAGCTCACGCCAGCGCCGGGGAGTGGACGCAGGGACCCTGCGGAGCGTGGAGCAGCCCTGGTCACCCTGCAGACCATCCGGGAGGGATTTGGTATTTCGAGGGGAGCACGGAGCTCCCTGTTATGGGGTTGCTGCATGGGGACAAGCTTTCCCAGCTCCCAGGCACAGCCGGGGCTCCATGCAGTGCCTGGGCAGCATCAGCCAATGCTGGAAAACCCCGCAGCTCCAGGACAAATGCCAGAATCGGTCACTTACCTGTGATATCAAGGTGTCACATGCCGATGACAAACCATAACCTACGGAGATGGCAGTAACATTTATAACCTGGAAAAAGGAGTTAAAGAGCCCCAAAGAGCGAATGTGAGCATTTAAGATGTTTAGGTAGGGAGAGGGGCTAAAAGGGGGAGCCCGAAATCTCTATCCTTGTCCACTTCTGTTCCTGTATCCCATCCCAGTGTCAGCAGGTGGGAGCTGGTGCCTGGCGCAGCCCCCAGGAATGCTTACAGCGATGGCCAGCGTGACGGAGGCCAGCTCAACCTTGCCCAGGTGGCCGCAGAATATGGAGCTGACGAGGTGTATCAGGAAGATCAGCAGCTGGATCAGGATCTGAGCGCGGAGGAGATGAGGTCAGGGATGGAGGTGAGCAGGGGCGGCCGTGCTGGGGCAGGGGGACACTCTCCTCCCAGGGTCCTTACCAGCGGCCCAGCCAGCACCAGCAGCTTCTTTGCATCCTCCCAAAAGTTGTCCGGGAGCAGGCGCCGGAGCCAGCGGTGTTTCTTCCCGCAGCTACCGGGTGTGAGCTCGTGCTGTCGCCGATGCCGTTCTCCTCGGGGAGGTTCGCCTGCTTCATGCTGCCGCTCTGCCAGGGGAGTGAAACAGCTCCGCTCCTCCACGCTCTGTTAAAACCACCCTGCCAGGGCGAGCAATGTGTAACCACGGTGGGGTGAACTTCAGCCGGGGCCGGGTGAGCCGGCCACATGCTCCCTGCTGCCGGCAGCCCGGTTGGCGATGGGAAGTGTAGGCAGTGGGGTCAGGGCAGGGCAAGGAGTTGGGGAGCACTCGCTGCCTGTCCTCAGTCAGTGTAGGGGCTGAGCCCTTCCCGAATTGCTCCCACGAACCCTCATACCTCTCTACTGCTCCGGTGGGCTGGAGGGTTGTCGTCCTCTTCCAGCAGCGATGGAGGATTCACGAGCACTGTGCGCTCTCCGGCGAGCTGTGATTGGCAGTGGTGGGGCTGCTGCCCCTCTCAGCCCCTCTCATCACGGCATGTCGGTGGCCAAGACAAGCCAGCCCCGTTGGCTCCTGCTGTCAGCCTTGCAGCAGCGTCAGGTTTCACCAGCATCGCTCTGCCAGGCCAAATATAGCATCCTGCCTTGGCCCAGGGCAGGGGAAAGGGAGGGGAAGCTGACCATCCCCTGCACGGAGCGGGAGGTGGGCTCTGGTGGGATGGGGTGGGAGCCCAAGGGGCAAGGCAAGGCAGCCTTCCTTCTCTCCACAGGCTCCCATCCCAAAACCAGCTCGACTCCAAGCAGGGCAGCGTCTGGCACATCTTCCCCACATCTGGGCAGAGGCTGCTGCGCTCATGGTTGATGGCTGTTTCACACTCCTTTATGTGATGCCCTTTCACTCCCAGCCCGCAGGCAACCAGCCCCACACGCCGGGAGAGTTGTGGGGTGGCAGAGGTGCCATGCACCGGCTCCCCACGGCATTCACCTCCAACATCTAAGCGTGCACCATGCTGAGGTGGCAGTGGCCTTGCTGTTACGCAGCTGCAGGGTAAGACCGTGGGACAGGGGGTGGGCAGGCAGTGCTGGGGTGTTTGCATCAAGACACAGAGCCTTGGCAGCTCTGCGGGCTTGTACAACACCCCACCCCCATCTCAGCAGCTCAGCAATGGCATAGGAGCAATCGAGGTGCAAAACCCCTGCTCGGACCCAAGGGGAGCAGCATGCCATCAGCCTAACTGAAACAAGGCCCCGGCTGCTGCTGCACCCACAGCTAGCCCCAAACATCAGGGCCAGGAGGCTGTTCCCTGTGCAAAGCCCACCGTGCTGCAAAAACCAGGCACGCATCTCCCCTCTGTCAGCTTAGCGGTGCCAATGACCGGGGTCACGCTCACACTACCGTAACAGCCCAACATTTACTCAGAAAACTTTATTGTATCAAAATCCCACCTTACAAAAGTGCAAAGGAAAGTTGCTTTAGGCCCTGTGCTTGCCACCCCGCAGGGAAGGCTGGGCCAGCAGCCAGAGCCCAACGCCCTGGCAGCTGCCGGGGGATTCATCCACCTTCCACCAAAATCACGGCAGCAGGAGGGAGCAGGCTCTGCCCTGCCGAGATGCTGGCACAGACTGGTGCTGCGGGCAGCGAGAGCCTCTGCCAGTAGCAAATGACACAGACAAATGCCCCCAGGGAGCAGGGCAGCAGCACAAGGTCCCCGTCTCCTTCCTGGGCCAGCCGCAGGATGCGCTCCCGCGTACCACCAGTGACATCCCAGTGCAGTGCAGGAAAGAGACCAGCTCTCAAGCACTTTCCTCCCAGATGCCACATCCTCAACGCTTTTAAGAACTCCACGTGTGGGATAAAACATTGTGAGTTAACCAGAAATTGAGCAAAGTGACTCTTTAAAAGGAACTGAGGGGGAATTCCTCCCCCCGTACCGTCTTCCTCCTGGGCCATAACCATGTGCCCTCCCTGCTCCGTGCACAGCTCCCCATCGTCACTGGTTCTAGCCGTTGCCAGTGAGGAGCCGGACCAGTATGCCCACCAGCAGGACAGCAACGGCAGTGGCAGCAGCCAGCACGCGGCGGATGACCAGAGCCCTCCATGCCACAGCGGGAGGAGCAGAGATGGCAGCAGGCTGCTCCTGCGTGATGAGCTGGTGGTCAGGTTGCCTCTCCCCTCCCACAATGCTCTCAGGCAGGACCACAGTGTCCACGGTGTCCGTGTCAACGGAGACATAATCTGCGCAACAGAGACGGGAGTGCTGCAGGGAAGCCGAGCTGCAGCGTCGGGGGATCCCAGCCTGATGCTGCACAAGCAGGAGTGACAGTCGTGAGAGTCCTTTCCCAAGGCAGAGGGACACTAGGACATGCCACAGCGAAGTGGCACACGTTCCCAGGTAAGGCAGATGCTGGCTGGCCGTCCAGGCACTTCCCTGGAGCAGCCAGCGTGGTGACAGGGGTAACGGGGTATCTTGTACCCCATTACTAAGCACAGGAGAAGTGCCACTGGGCCTGCTGGCCAGGCATGGCTGCCGTGACTGTGAAGGAAAGGAAGGGTTGGGTGGAGAATTTGGGCTCCCTCCTCATTGTCAGGTCTGGTTACATACCCACAGCAGATGTTTTGTTAGCAGCTGTGCCATTGGAGTTCACATCTTCCAGTTCTTTTTTCAGTCCAGCTCGGACTTGAGCCTAAAAACACATGGAAAAGTTGCTGGTCCCGGAGCAAGGGTGTCCTACCCAGCCAAGCAAACCGAGCATCCTCCCTCCACCAAAGCAAGCATGCTCAGGACCAAATTGCTCCTGGGAGGACAGATCCCATTTCACTTCTGCCTCCTCCCAGAGGGCTGTGGCACTGTAACGGGAGAGGAACTCACCTAGCACCTTGTAGGGGTTACTAGAAGCACAAATCTCACCTCTTCTGCAGCTTTCTTCCAATCTATGCGCAGGACAAAAGCCGAGAAGGAAAGGGCTTGCAAAGAGATGCAAATGATCATCCCCACCCACAGACCTGCAGGGATGGAGAGTGACTTCAGGGAGGGCTTGCGGCCACTGCCAAAATGCCCAAAGACTTCAGTCGGGTCAGGTTATCGCCCCGCTCTAACCCAGTCTCAGTGGGAGAGCTGCCCTGAGGGCAAACAGCTCCTAGGGGGGTCCTATCTGGGAGCAAGCCTGGATTTACTGGGATATCTCAGCCCCAGTTTGATGGGGGCTACTCAGAGCCTGCCTCACATGCTTGGGTGTGTGGTCCGGCCCCACAGATCCGAGTTCCAGGGCTGAGCCTTGGCTGGAGACACAGCGTTTGGCCCAGCAGCAGCACTGGCAGCTTGTACCAAGCCAGACTCGCAGTGGGGGACACACGTACCTAACAGCCCCATCTTAGCTGCAAACATCAGGGAGATGCCGATGGGCAGGCCGATGGCGTAATAGCCGATGGCGTTGGCGATAGCACCCATCTTCTGCTTCCCTGTGCCCCGCAGCACGCCGCCACAAGTCGCCTGAGGAAAGCGGGCAGAGGGATCAGTCGGTGGGAGAGTACGTGCTACAGAAGGTACCACCATGGGAGCTCTGGGATGTGGCACAGCCCTGGGAGCAGGGGAACCCGCAGCGCTAAGAGGGACCAGAGCCACGTCACAGAGCGCAGGGCTCCTCTCGTTCCTGCTGCTGACCCAGTGCGGAACGTGTCTGCAGAGACAGGCATGCCAGCAGACCCCATAGTGCTTTCCATACTGACCAGGTCCCTCTCCCATGGACGCAACAGGAGGAAACAGGCTGAAATTACTATCCAATCAGTTGTATGAGCCCTCTGCTATGCTGTGAGTGCCCGATGTCTCTGAAGATCCAGCTGTGCCACTCTGACAAGCCAGTTAAAAGCTGAAACCTTGCCAGGGGGAAAAAAGGGAGAGAACTGGGCTGCTCTGCAGCAATGCCCATGGGCAACTACACGCACAGGGACTCTGAGGTGGGTTGGGTAATGCAAGCAGCCACTTTGGCAGTTTATCAGTTTGCTTCTCTGTATCATTTTACCAGATGAAGAAAGAGCAAGAGGCAGCTTTGCACTCTCCTTTGCACCCCAACCTGCAGAGAGGAATCACTCCACATGCTGGAGTACTCACTGCTGCTGCATCAAACAAGTGGAACGGAGCAAAGATGATCATCACTTTGGACACCAAGACAGCAATCTTCCTGTTGGAAAGATGTACGTACTGGTCAGAGAAAGCAGCACAGCCTGGTCCCAAAGGACTCTCTGGTCCCGACATATCTCCCTTGGTCAGCTATGGAGCCTGATCCCAGCCCACGACACTTGAGGGGATGCGTGCAGCTTGGGTACCACCCTGGTAGTGTCCCAGTGTCAGCAGCATCCCTGCTGCCCAGCGGGGAGGAACCTTTGGGGAACATGTTTGGCAGACGGAGGTTTATGAACTCCATCAGTAGCTTCTCAGCAGCTCCTGGGGTATAAAATGCACCCTCTGAGAAGGTAATAATACTCAAAAGAAACCCTGTTAACCCACTTGTCATTGATGAAGATGTATCCCACCACGTCCTTTAGGGTTCCCAGTAACGTTGCAACCACCACAGCAAGAACTCCTGAAAGAAAAAGAAATGGTCAAATCGCTTGCCTCAAGGGCAGCATGTCCTGCTCCTGACCCAGACCTCAGGGGCTTCAGGTGATGGGAACAGGACTTGGCTGAAACCCAAGTGGTATTGCAGTAGAGAACAAGTCTGTTTTCCCCACTTTTTGCCCAGATACTCCCTCCACCTTCTGCAGGTGGATGACAGAATGCTAAACTGCATTTGTAACTATCAAAGGCTTTGCACCAGGTTCCTAACAGAAAAGGAAAGGCAGGGTCTTACCTTCCCCAAATAGAGGGTCCAAGCAAGTGGGTCTGGGTTCCTAGAGGGGGTCCCCACCCCAGTGAGAGGAAAAATGAACCATTTGCTGATAATTGCCCTTTATTCCCCTCTGCAGGACCTGGGCTGACCTGTGCACAGCAGGGCAGTGATGCAGGAGGTCTTGGCTTGTACCACATCCCCCAATCCCAAGGCATTGCCTACTCTGACACTCGCAGCCACGCTGAAGCCCAGAGGCACCTGAGTAGCAGGAGACAAGGAGATGAGTGGCAATAGGCCTGCAGCAGCAACAGAGCCTGCAGCAATTTTCTTCTACCCCAGTAAGGAATTTGGGGCAAACTGGCATTGCTGCAGTAAAGGGATTTTCCATCTGCAGCACACCCCTAGAAGTGCAGCAGACCCAAGAGTCATCACCTGCCTGGTATCAACTCCATCTTCCCACCCCTGCTTCCCTCCCCAGCTTGATCTGCAGGGCCAGTGCCTGCATGGGGGGTGTCCTCCCAGGATCCCAGTTTCATAGACTCAGCCCTTACCATGTAGGCCGCAGAGGAAAGCTCGTAGATGATAGACTGCGCACCCAGCTCCACCACACCGAGCAGCCCTGGAAAAGATTAATTCTGACCTAATTAAAACTTCTCCTTTTCTGAGAAGGACGCAGTGAGTACAGAGTTCCCATCTCACAGATGGCAGCACCCTGCAGAATCAACCCTGCAGGCGAGAGGTGCTCTGGGGACACCCTTCAGAGGCACCCACCACAGCACGGATGGCTGGGAGATGTCCTGATGAACCAGGGGAAAAAGAGTATTTGGACTCACCTGCCAAGAAGCTCCCAATCTCAAAGGTCCACCATTCAATACACATCATGAGCATGCCAGGCACTGCCAGTCGGATAAAGGAGCCCCAGTCCAGGAGGCAGTCCCGGGTCCAACCTGCAATGAGGAGGTGAAGCCGAATGAATGCATGCACTCCCTCTCCTCCCCCAAAAAGGGAGCCATATGCTCATGTGGATGATGTCCGAGGACAACCACCATGGCAGCTCACAGGACATCAGCCTAATCTTGCTGCTGTACCATTCCTGAGACAGGATGATCAACAAGAATGTGCTTGGAGCTACAGTGAAGGCCTTGAGGCCGTGGCTATATGGTAATCCCTTTATCAGGTGCTGGTGACAGTGCCAAATCCTCAGGGCCAGACACTGGTATTTTGAAGGGTTAAGCTATGAACGGTACCTCCCCACGTCTCCACATGGATCTTCTTCCACCACACGTAAAGGAAGAGGAGTATGGCCTGGGTGTACTGAGAAACAGTGTTAGCCCAGGCAGAGCCCCTGGGGAGAGAGACAAGCAGATTACAAAGGACGTCCTCCCCAGCCACAGCAGGAGATACCTGGTGGCACCCATACAAGCCTTGCTGCAGATACGGGGCAGATCCCTCCAGCCTTATCTTTTCCAGGCTGTTGGCTGAGGGCAGAGGATGGCAGAACTGGGCACCCAGGTCATCCCCCCCAGCCCTGAGCAAACCCCTGCACCCAGGGAGAGGCCGCCACCGCATCTGCTCAAACTTACACCATGCCCAGATTCAGCGCATTCAGGAAGAAGGCGTTCATGGCCACGTTGAGGATGTTGGCTGCGATCCCTGTCAACACCTGAGGCAAAATGATCGCCTGGAAGCCAAGGAAAGACTTTGGAGTTTGCTTCTCCAGCACTGCCCAAGCCCCTATCCAGCAAACAAAGGGGAGACGTTCATCAATGCCCAAGGAGAAAGCCAAGAAGGCAGCTCCTGTTGCAGGTAAAGCTGGATTGCGGCAGACATGCGGAAGGCAGCATGCAAAGCTCAAGAGCTGGTGCCATCAACAAAATGCAGAGTTGGGGAGTAGCAATGGGGAAATGGAGCAAACCAAGGGTGGTTCCCATGAGCTCCTCCTGCACCGCAGAGCTGGCTGCAGGCTGTGCATCACATATTCCTCAGCCCAGCTCTCCCTGGGACAGGATGAACTTAGATCCCAAACTTTATCAACGTTCCTAGGAATACCTTTAATCTACGGCCCAGAACCTGGTTAGTTATACAATACCTGACTTAGTAAATATCTTGTCTGCAGCTGGTACAGAAACGCCGCCTGCAAGAGTCAGGATTCATGTCATCTGCAGCCAGCTGCCGTCTCACACACAGACAGGCCCTTCCCTCAGCTCTTCCCACCGACTTCTGAGGGTGCCCCAGGCAGGCACATGGCCCAGCACCTTGCTCCTGTGGTCTGGTTGAAGCGTGGCATCTGTCAGCACTGGCTGTACCCCAAGCCAAGACTAACAAAAGGCACCTCCCATTCCCACTGGGAAGAGAGATCAGCCTCCAAATGGGAGAGCTCCCATGCTTCTTCCTGGAAAACTTGGAAGAAAGCATTAACCTACAGACTCTTGTTCTCAAGGGTACTGTTCTGTGTCTTGGAGGAGGCTCTCCAGACAGACAGCGTAACTAGCCAGAGCCCAGCAGCTGCGAGTGTGCAAACTGCAAGCTGCAGCCTTTATCTCGGAGCGAGCCTGGAGTCCCTGGTTCCAATGTCCACTGCCAGTGACTTGCTGTGCAGACACGTGGCCTGCAGTAAAAGCCTTTGCACAGCTAGACGAAAAGAGTGTGTGTTTGCTGGTCCAGCAGCTGCTGGCCAATACAGAGCTGTTAAGGCCCAAGATCAAGGGGCACGCTGTAAAACCCTAAACCATGGTGCCTGTGATCCACAGAGCAAAAACCCTCCCCTGGTTCCCCACATGTTACTGAGGGCTGAGGGATACAGAGCTTGTAACAGCTTTAGCAGCAACTTACAGGAAGCGCTGGAATAAAAATCATCACGTAGACCTGAGTTAACCTGGAAAGAGAGTTGTTTCCCCAGTTAATGATACAGCAAAGCAAGAGCCAAGCCAAGCAGTGTTGTACTCAAGCTCCACGGAGCCTTGATTTCAACACCACATGGCAACCCACAGCCAAATGACTGGTCCAGATGGGCTCGATCTCACCCCCTGACCTGGAGACCTCGGGATCCTGTCGGATGAGCAGGAGGATCTGCTCCGTGTTGATGAAGAGTGCCCAGCAAGGGAAGCAGCACAGCAGCAGGATGAGGATGCCCCGCTGCAGGATGGTGCCCACCTGCTTCAGGTTCTTGCCGCCGTAGGTCTGAGTCAGGAGAGCAGACCAAGGTGAGTATTACAGAGAACTAAAGGGTCTGGGCAAATGCTCAGGACCCAGGGCAGCAACAGGCTGATTAAATGCCCTTCCCACACCCTGTGGTGCCTAGTGCCAGGCTGGTTGGGTTTAACTGGCTCTCAGGTGGATTGTACATCCCTTTGCTACCCAGGCACGACCCCAGGCTCCTTAGGAAGCTGCAGGGTGTGAGCAGGCTCCAGCCAGTGTATCTGTAGCCCCGTGCTGGCTGGAAGCTGCTGTCCTCCTGCTCTTTGTGCCCAAATAACGCTGCACAGGAGGCCAGACATCACCAATCTAACCAGACACAAGAAAGGGGGAACTGCTACTGACCTGGGACATCAGTGTGTCACATGCTGAGGCTAAACCAGAACCGATGGAGATGCCAGTCACATTGATAACCTGCAGGAGAGACAAGGGACTTGGGTTGCAAGGGAGGGTGACAGGGAAGCTGGCCCAGAGCACTGTGTCTTTCCCAACTGGGTGGGGAGTCAGTTCAGCTACGAGTTTTTGGGGAGATTCCAGCCCTTCTCCATTTCTCAGAATAATACATTATTGTTATCTAAACAGCCTCTTCTCTCCTCTGGTGTGAAAAAGGATCCTCTAGCAAGGGGTGAATACCTAAGGAACCACTAACAGGGCTGCTCCTAGCTGCCTGCACACCCCCAGGTCTGGCCAGGTCCAGAGCTTGGCCTTGCACTGGCACAGTTCCCATCTCCTGCTTGTGCTCAGGGCAAAAGAAAGAAGGCTTTGGAGGATGCAATGTTCACATTGCATCAGGCTGTGCTTACGCACATGGTCCTCACAGATACATTCCTACAGGTTTGGGGTTTTTTCTCCTTTTGTTTTGGTGACATGTTATTTGTACGTTTTATATCAGAGGGGAATTCATAGTAATACATACAGACACGGCCAGCGTCACAGCATCCAGCTCAGCTTTCCCCAGGTGGCCACAGAAGATGGAGCTAACCACGCTGATCAGGAACCCCAGCAGCTGGGCAACAAACTAGGGTGGGAGGAAGAAGAGACGGTGAGATAAGGACAGATCAGGACTTGAATGAACACCACCCCTCCCCAGGAGTCAGAGTATGAACAGCCCCATTTCCTGGCATCACTGCAGCACCTCGCCTCTGCTGTCTTAGGAACCTGTCCCTACTCACAGCGCTGCTCTAGGACTCATACAGGCTCTTGGTGGCTTTGTCTTTGAACGCAGACCTCTACCTGCCCTGTGGAATTCTGGTGTTACGTAGGCAGTGGGGCAGATGACCTTGTTTACATGCGGCTTAACGGCTTCACTAGAAATCCTCTTTTCCAGGATGAAAGATGCATGGGGAAGGAAAAATCAAAAATCCCAATGATTTTCTGTGCTTCTGTGCATCTGGGGGAAACCCTTCTCTCAAACCACAATGTCCTTTCCTCTTGGAGAGACGCCAAGTCCAGCCTGCTCTTTCCTTGCCAGAAGCTTAAGGATGCTGTATCAGGGACTGCACTCCAGACCTCATTTTCCCTTGGCAAGAGGACAGCCCCTCAACAGGCATCTGAGGCATGGAGTCATGGCACAGCTAGAACCAGATGGTAGGAGTTAAGAGACATTTATACCCGCTGAAGGGTGGGCACAGCTGGGGACCATGCCCAGCATCAGCTCCCATTCCTTTTCGCCCGGCAGTTGGCAAGCCGAGAGCCCAACGCTCCTGGAGAACCAGCTCCTGCGGGGTCAGAGGAAGAACAGAACAAAACCTTCTCCTCTCCAGACATCCCACTGCTGCCTGCAGATGTGGTTCTCCTGCCAGGCCTGGGCATGTTCGACCTGCCTATGAATAATCCCAGCAGGAGGGGTCCATACCTGCAGGACCATTCCAGTGCAAGGTTTGTCATGAAACGTGCGTTAACTGACAGCTGTAGGTTTGGTTTTGAGGTTATTTGCGCACATGGAGAAGCTGGCTGTGCCGTAGGTGGGACGGTTGAGGGGACTGAGCTGGGGCTGGTGTATTCAGCTACAGAAACTGAAACCCGTCTATACTTCCTCTGCTGCCTGATCACAGCAGGTTGGTGCTTTGGTGTCAGGGAGGACACCTCCGAGAAGTTCATCGGTTGGTACTGATCTACCAGAGAGAGTAAAAGAGTCAAAGCACAAAACTTCACGTGCAATGGATTTAGCCCGGAGCTGTGATGCTTTGCAGAGGCGGCAGTGCTGGAGCCACAGGCTGGTTTCACAGAGCAATTTAACGGCTTATTCCCCACCCCCTGCGCAGATCTAAAGCCATGCTGCCCGTGGACCAAGCTGGACAGGAACAGGAATTCCTGCGGCAAAAGAATAAGCACTTGGATGACAATTAAGGACGGAATGGGGGCGGTTTCACTGCAGCTGTGCCTCGAGCAGCCCAGCCAGCACCGAGCGCGGGAGGGAGGGACCGGGCTGGCCCCTGTGCCGCCGGGGAGCAGGGAGAAGGAGCGGCGGTGGCAGCGCTTAGCCCTCGGGGCCCTCGGTCTCTCCTCCGGTGCGTCCGAGTCCCGCGGTGATGCTCACAC
>NW_010242186.1:269-731 GCF_000690775.1 Eurypyga helias | reverse complement strand
TGGGGAGGGGTCTGGGGCAGGAGAGGGTGCTGGGGGGTGTGCTCAGCACCCAACTGCCCCCATTCGCAGCATCCCCATGCACCACCCACCCCAGTCCCACCAGTACCAGAGCACTAAAACAGCAGCTCAGCACTGGGGTCCCACAGGTGGCCGCACCCCCAGACCACCTCCACAGGCACCCAAGTGCTCACGGTTGGGCTGGAGGGACATTTGGGGTGTCTTGGGTAGGAGGATGCTCTAGGGGGGTCAGTGAGGGGGATTGAGGGGTCTCGGGGTACTGCAGAAAGTGAGAGGAGGGAGATTGGGGAAGGGTCTGGGGCAGGAGAGGGTGCTGGGGGGTGTGCTCAGCACCCAACTGCCCCCATTCGCAGCATCCCCATGCACCACCCACCCCAGTCCCACCAGTACCAGAGCACTAAAACAGCAGCTCAGCACTGGGGTCCCACAGGTGGCCGCACACCC
>NW_010242186.1:0-207 GCF_000690775.1 Eurypyga helias | reverse complement strand
CACTCCTGAGCATCGCTGCCGGGTGAGGGGTTAGGCTGGGCTGCAGATTTTATCACCGTCGTTTTTACAACCGTGATCGTTCCACAATTACAATCCCACCCCTGCTGTTACAGCACGGAGATGTTGGACATCAGCCATGGATTTGGAGGGGCAGCGGGGGGCTGATGGCTCTTTGGCCGCGACACGTGAGCGCTCCCCGCTCTGCTC
>NW_010242185.1:263-1399 GCF_000690775.1 Eurypyga helias | reverse complement strand
AAGGCCTGCGCGTGCAGGATGGATTTGCAGCATTGGCCTCCGTGGCTGCGCTGGGGCGGGGGTAAGGGGCAGGGCAGGGCTGCTGCGGGGGCAGGGATGCAGTGCAGCACGGTCCCTGCCATCCCAGGGATGCTGCCGAGTGGCCCAGCCAGCAGGGACCAGCGGTTTGCAATCATCTAGCCCCCTGCTTGTGCTCAGCCTCCCCAAAAAGGATTTTGTTTGCTCTGCTTTGCGACATCGCAGCCGGTGCAGCACTGAGGTGGAGCTCCAAAAGCCTCAGCTCCTGTCTGGATTCAAATTTAATTTCAGGAAGGATGCTGTGGACTTTGGAGCAGGTTTCCAACCAGAGTTTTTATTCCCAATGGTTCACACAGGATTCTGCTTGACAGGAACACAAAAGGGATGCTCACACAAATCCTGAGCTACTGCAAAAGTTACTCCTCGATTTGTGTAATCCTTCTGAGACAGCCTCGCTCTTTAATTGGGAACACATTTTTACAAGGACTTTAATTGCTCTCCGGATGAATCACGGGGGAGGAGGAGAAGTCATAACGCAGCTAAATGGCCCAGATTTGCCACGCTCCGAGCTCGCCAGCCTGCCTCAGGGCTGACTTCAGTGCCTTTCCCGTAATTGGAAATGCGATCAGATAGGTATCAAACCCTTCCAGCCACGCGCTGTGTTGCTTCCCCGGCGAAGGACTCAACATCCTCTGCTGGCTGCGGCCTCTAATAAAACATTCAAAAGCGAGAAACCCCTTTTGGACACTTGGTTACAGGGAAAATGGGCTGGGAATGGACAAGGCGGGAACCTTGTCAATTAATCGCCACCCTCATGCTCCATCCTCGTTAACAGAAATATCCCGTGGCTCTTCTCGCGCCCACCTGTGGTTCAGTGTTTGCCGTGCGATGGGTCGAGCATCCAACAGCAAGATAAACATGATTTTATCGTTTCAGAAGAGGAAAACATCGCTGTGATCACGACAAGACATGCTCGTGGCAGCCAGGAGCCAGCCAGGGGGACAGGCCGGGTGCCACGTCAGCCCCGAGCAGCATGTGTGGGACCTCCTGGGGTTGAGCCCACCCGTGTGAGACCCCTCTGGACGATGCCCTCCGAGTCCATGTCCGTTGTGATGTAC
>NW_010242185.1:0-225 GCF_000690775.1 Eurypyga helias | reverse complement strand
AGGGGAGCTTGGGGAAAAAGAGCAGTTAATTGGTGCCCCTGAAAATAAGCCTAGGAGAACATCCCACCTGGCTGTAGGTGCAGTGGAAGCATGGGTGATGACCCTTGCCCCGCTGCTTTGGGGTGTCTAGCACAGCCCTTTCCAGAGCCTTCAGTGGGTGCTGGGGGGCAGATCCGGGTGCTTGCTGTGCCCTGTGTGTGTCACAGCCCCCCCCGCCACCTCAGC
>NW_010242184.1:0-1807 GCF_000690775.1 Eurypyga helias | reverse complement strand
CTGCTACAGGAGGCTTTCCCTATCCTCAAACTCTGCCATCCCACCAACCCCTTCTACCAGCAGCTGCCAGTTCTGCTCCTATCCCCAACCACATTTCATGGTATCTCCTGCCCTCTACTGCTGTGTGTTAGGAGGCGACTCCTGCATTTGGCCGAGTGTGGGGTGAGAATACACCCGTTGATTTGGGTTTTTTAAAAAAAAGAAAACAGGGTCTGGTGTGATCTTGGAAGGGTGAGTTAACCAGTCACCCAGCCCCGCTACCACCACCTCCCTGCAGCACGCGAAAGGCTCAGACTACATGTGAAGGGGTACACAAGTGGGACTCCAAGAGAATGTGCAAATAGAAGAGGTGTGAATGGCAATGGAATGGGGTCTCCTAAAGACTGTAGCCATGGAAGTGGAGTGATGGGAAAACGATTGGGCACTCCAAGAGCATGTTGTAATAGAAGTGGAGACAACGGGAATTGAATAGGTACTGCAAATGAATCCAATAGAATCCTACACTATCTTGAACTAGAACCAAAGTTAAGGGGAATGGACTGGAAACTCCCAGTGAATCTGGAAATCCACACAGAGCAAAGGGGAATTGAATGGAATGGGGACTCTGAGAGAACCTATGAGAACCCCAAAGAGGAGCAAACTGAAGGGGAATGGAATAGGGACTGCCAAAGAATCCAGGAGATTCTGGAAATAGAGGTGGAGTGAAGGGAAATGAACTGGGGACTCCTACAGTATCTAGAAATAGAAGTGGAGTGAAGGGGAATGGAATGGGGTCTGCAAGAAAATGTGGAAATAGAAATGGAATGAAGAAGAATGGAATGGTGTCTCCAGGAGACCTTAGAGAATCTCAAAATAGAATAGGAGTGAATGAAAGGGAATAGAATGGAGACTCCATGAGATTCCTATAGAATCTACAAGTAGAATATACCTAAGTTAAGGGGAATGGAATTGGGACTCTGAGAGATTCCAAGAGATTGTGGCAATAGAAGTGGAGGGAAGAAGAATGGACTGCAGACTCCTACAGTATCTAGAAATAGAAGTGGAGTGGAATGGAATGGGGATTCCAAGAGACTCCCAAAATAAAAGTGGAGTGAAGGGGAATGGTATGGGGAGTCCAAAAGACTCCCAGCATAGAAGTGGAATGAAGGGAATGGCGAGTAGAAGACAATACAATGTAATACACTGGAAGTGGAGTGGGGAATAGAGTACAATACAATACAAGTGGAGTGGAATGGGGAATAGAGGTCAATAGAAGTGAAGTGAGTAGAATTATCATAAACTAAATTATTAAATAATTTATTATTAAAACCCATATAATCATAATAAGGAGGAGGAAGCTTTGAATTATTGTTAAAAACCAACAAACAAACCCAAAAACAAACAGTCTGCTGTTGCATGGTGGTACTCACTTTGTGGAAGAAGTGCCAGGAAATTTGATTCCCCATCCATCAATATACAAGTACCTTATTTACTACATTTATACCTAATTATCATGCCATTACTGTTATACCAGACCTGTACTAATACATGGGTATGTATTACTATTCATATGTGATCATTGCTACAAAATTCATCATGGCTACAGCAATAACTTAACTTTTATTTGTGAAGCTGTGTACTACGGTTAGTTTAACCCCAATGCACACCCCCAAACTCTCCCGGCCCAGCAGCACCAACCCCCCCTGCAGCCGCCGGCCCCCTGCTCCCATCCCCGGCGCATTTCGCGGTATCTCCTGCCATCTACTGCTGCGCGCGAGGAGCCGACTCCCGCGTTCGGCCGAGGGTGGGGTGAGAATACACCCTGTGC
>NW_010242183.1:0-75870 GCF_000690775.1 Eurypyga helias | reverse complement strand
GACCCAGTGGGGGCCAGATGCTTCCCTTCTATGCCCTGGACAACCTCAGCAGTAATCATTAAAGTCCCAAGGATTTTTAAATTCTATGTGCCCAAATTCTTGAATTACAACATTATAAATATATTTAAAAAAAACCCCAAAACTAGGTCCTAAACATAAACGCAACACGTTTTTGTCTGGGGGGGCCCATGTGCCCTGCTGCCCCTCTACACTGTGCCCCGCTGCTTTAGCATCCCACCGAAAGAAGGGAGCTCAGGGTTTTTCAGCTAGGCAGACCCCCTGCTCTCTCGCCAGGGATCTGAAGGGGGGCAGACCCGAAAGAGGTCCATGTCCCACACAGCCACATTGCCTCACAGCTGAAAAGTGACCATAGCAAAGAGGTAAAAAAAGCTTTTGCTACAGATTTTCCCACAATGCAAAGAATACTGGCTACCAACACGCTGGATTGGCTGTGGTATGCCGGTTGTAGGGCGTTCAACAAATCTTTATGGTCATTCAGGGACAAACAATTGATAGGACGCAGGATTAGCAGGAGGGATGATCATCACCTAACATGCTCCCTGCAGGCAGCCATGACTGCTCTTTTCAAGGACAACAACCACTATCACCACCAAAATACCTCAGTACAACAAGACCTGCCACGATGCTGATGGATGGGAGACGTTTTGGCCAAAGCCGACTCGGTGCACTTAGCTGAAGTGGCAAAGTGTCTCCATGACCAAACCCTAAGTGCCTGAGCTGCTCCATCCACCTCGCATCTCCCCGAGAAGCTAAAATGGCATCTCAACCCCACTGCCACTCCCCGCTACCAAGAGCAAAGTGACTTCAAAGTCAAAACAGCATGTGCCTGTACAGGCTGGCACCAAATCTGAGCCAACAAGTGGGATCCAATTTTCAGACACAGATTGCATGAATGCTAGCTACTGAGCCTAATCTGCACCAGGTATATTAATGGCAGGATTGGGATTTAAGCCAAATTCTTACAGGGAAGAGCTCCTTCTCCCCTGAATATTTTGCTTCTTTCTCTTCCCTAACCAAAACAGTTAAAAAATCAATCTGTCATTTCAGGCAATTCGTATTTCCAAATTAAGCAACCAAAGCCAAACCGCTTCTAAATGTCTTCCTTAGGGGCTTAACGCAGTAAGCTCAAGTCAAATTTTAATGCTGATGGACTCGCAGGAGTTCATGTGAGCTAAGTACACAGAATTTCCCTTTACACTGTAAAGGCAAAAAAGCCAAAGTAAATTTATTCTTTGCTAATACAGACTGTTCACTTACTGACATCTTTGCATTGTTAATATTTAGTATAACTTTTGGTACTTCAATACACAGGGATAAAACAAAGGAAAAATGTCTTAGTGGAAAAAAACCTACCTATAAAATTTATATACCCTTAAACAGAAATGTGATTTCAAATCCGTTCTGTGTTTCTCGAGACCCTGTTCTCTTTATGATGAATGACAAAGCTATTAGCTTTAGGTCCAGCAGAAGCAGGACTGAGCTCTCTATAGGTCTGCAGACCTGAAGCTCTGTTAATGGATGGTTTAAACAGAACTCACCTCGAGCGGGGGGGTAAAAATCATTCAATTGTGCATGTTGAAGTACCATCAAAATACTCTCCTAAAAATACCTTTGACTATTTCTAGCCATGTATAAAGCAGAGATGATCTTTGAAATGCAGCTGATCTCTCCACTGACCTAAATTAACACACACTTAGAACAGAATTAGTTTCTTTGGGTATTTTCTACATACTTGATTTTCATCAGTGTTTCTCCATGACAGATTTTCAGTAAGTCAATTGTTAAACTTTACAGAGATTCTCTTCCTAATGCAACAGTTACAGTGCACCCTTTCAAAAGAAAACCTTTTCTCATCTGCAGTTTTCAGTAATCCAGTTTGTTTCTAATTTTTGGTACCTTAATTGCAACTCTTTCTGAGGACTTGATCCTTTAGCTGTGCAACTCATCGTGGACTTTTATGATAAGGTTCAGGTTCTAACATTTGCATGCATGACAGTTTTGTGGGTGTAAAGGCACACGCCCAAGTTTTTCCTCATAAATGAAGAGGGTGAATCTTACTTGTTTAGCAAGTGCATTCCATAGTACACGTTTTTGAATGACATCCCAGATTCACTATTTCATATTCTGTTTTCTTCTCCTCAGTGTCAAAGAAACAGAGGACATTTTACACCCAATCTTTTCTGATTCTACATTATTTCTCTTCACCGTCAATCTCTGAAATCCAGTATCTTCCCTGTTCCCCTGTTTGATGTAACTGTCCTAATAACTCAGTAGATACAACGCACAGCCATGTGTGTACGTGGTGGTGGTGGGATTGGAGATGGTGAGGGACAAACTGAATTTAACAACTGAGTAAAGAATCATCAACAAACCCATTTTTCCTCAATACAAAACTTCAAATGTGGGAAGCAAATGTTTTTGTAAGCCAGGGAAAAAAGCTTATAATAGTATATTAATACCCCAAGGTTAATAGAGAAAAATGCTTATTGAAATACATGCAAGAAAACAGTGTTAGGAGAAGTGAGAAAAACACGATAGTTTAAAGCACAGAGCTACATACAAGAACACACAACTGTTTTGTTGCCTTGTCAAAAAATAAAAACCACAGTGCCCACGGAGTCAAAATGACCGATGACCAAAGGAGAAAAATACGCACTGCCAGGCTGCTTTTGGGTATTTCCTAAACAGCTTTTGAATGCTATGTGAAAAACACTGTGCTGACCATTAAATGGATTTCAAAAAACAGTCTGAGGCAGGAACTACCTTTTACAACATCGTATGAAATGTGAAAGGACTATAAAATTACTTATTCAAGACAAGTATATAGGCATACATACAACTGTGTATATTCTCGTTTCCTTTCAGGGCACTAGGTATCTCCTCCCCCCCCTCCCTAACACTTCTGCGTTTCTCCGAGCGCTCTCCAGGCAGGTCAGTTTAATACAAAAACTCTACCTTGGTGTCATGGCGTATTGCCGAGACCGGGGTGACTTCCTCTGCTCTTTTCTTTTTGCCCTCTTCATCGTCTTTCTCCTCTTCTGCCTTTTTCTCTGGAGTCACAGTGGTTATCAAGTTGGTCTGAGAGATGCCCTTTGTTGTGGCGTACTGGCCAGTACCAACCTCTGCAGCAGACACAGAATCCTTCATGTACATTTCATGGTTTTCATTCACTGATGCTAAAAGCAAATATTTAAAGAGGGAAAGTCTGAAATAGCTTTTGCTGAGAAGCTGCATAAAATTAAAAAGCCGGGTTAGTAAAACATTTGAGATATTGCTGAAAACACAACTATGTCATGTTCCAGGAAACCAGAAGCGTGTGCATACATTTAAACAAACTGTTTACTTGAAATAAAGCTTGTAGCTTTTATATGCATAAACATATATTACGGATGTGTATACACACATTACCGTAGCTAATGTGCGCATTACACAGTTGTTAAATGCCAGCAAGCCCTTTAAAGCGCTACTGTAGTAAAACATCAGAAAAAGAAATCAACGCATTGGCAGAGTTATCAGGCAGGAAACAGAAGGAGAACCAGCCATGACATCAGCCGTGGGGGTGGAAGAGATTTTTTCGTCTGTCAGAATACGACAACGCAGACCAAATGCGTGATAAGTAATGCAGGAAATGCCAGTGTGGATGTAACACGGGCATAATACCTAAGAATGAAGAAATGGGATCTCTGCATTGCTGAGCATTAAGTCTGCCAGTGGAGTGAGCATGCTATCCTAAAAAATTCTGGGAAGTGGTGGGATTCCATTCAGTGGACGAAACCAGAATATTTTAGGATGCAAAAGTTCGATAATTCAGCAAACTTAAATATATGTAAATGCTTTTGAATCAAATACTAAATTTACAGACAGAATGTAATGAAAACTTTAGTATATACCCAGACCCTGCTCTCGGCTACTGTGTAACTAACTTCTAAGTCAATAGAACTATTCAAACTTATAGTTTGAATTACTTGCACTATGGGAAGCGACAGGGCTGGGATCACAGGGTCATTGCGAGGCAGAACGTCACAGCCACGTCTGCATTACCGTAACAACACTGGTGAAGAAACCATCAGTGTTAGTTAAAAAAAAACCCTCTTTTTCCCACTTGCACTTAGGCAAATGAACACCATGAAAACCCTGTGCAGTCTAACAAACGCTGGGGAAAAGCGTTTCAGGTATCGTGTCTCTGGGGAGCGAGCTTGGGAGGCGGGTGGGAGCAGAGGGAGCAGAGGGAGACATCTCGTTTAGATGTTACAAACAACGCAGGAGGATAATTTCTGCTTTCAGACACATGCACAGCAGTCAGGTCACCAGTTGCTTGGTAACGAGCAAGAAGCGCATCAGAATTAGAAGATTTCAAAATAATTAATGACAAGCAGCACCTTTAGGGGGAGAAAAAACCTGTGACTAGTACTTTTCAATCAAAGCTTCTCCCCTTCCCCAGCATCAGCTATACTCATTGCAATTTGTTTGGGATATTCTGCAGGAGAATTCACCTTTTTTAAAAAAACTGCAGCAACTCTCCATTAAGTCTCACTCTTTTTTTCCACAAAAATAAACTACATCTGGCTGCAGTCAACAGCTGAGAGCAGCAACAGCCGATGAAGTAGCTGAGACCCTGAACCACAAGCTGGTTTAACCTAAGGCGGCAGCGCACTGTGAGATCCATAAGCCACGGAGTAAGAGAGGAGCAGGAAGGACATACTGTACACTCGCTTATGTTACTCTCCATCTCACGACTTCACAAGTAACGTATGGAGAAAGCCTGCTAGCGCCTATCCAACTCGGCCACGAGGTTATAGGAAGCAAGTGTTATTACTCAGTCAAGGGAAAGAATGCATTTATAAATTGTAACTTAAACTTAAATGAAAAACCTACACAGGAAAAAAAGCCAAGTTAAACCAAAACCTGAACAGTTACTCACGCAAACCCTGAAAAAGCACTGAAGCCCGACTTGCTCGGGCAAGCAGGCCCAGGTGCCTCGTCCTTCCCCAAAGCGGAGAAGTGCTTCGCAGATGTGAGGCCAAGGAGAGGGTCTCGACAAAGAGTGGGGTCCCAAGGCCCTCCTCCAGGCAAACACTTTGTAAGAACCACAGCAGTACATTTAGCACAGTATTTCTCTGCATCCTCCCCTACCACTGCAGTGAACGTGCAGGTACTCACAGCCTCCACTCTGCCGAAGCTCAAGGAGACGAGATGACGAGAGGTTTATATCTAATCTAAAGCAGTGACCACCGTGATGATAACTTCTGGCAAAGCCAGTTAGAGGACCTTACCCCCATCTAAGCTGCGAGACATGGTGTAACGTTTACTAGAAGAGCGCTCGAAGTAAGGTGCGGGACGGTCTATGAGGGCGCTGGCTCTTCTCGTCTGCGCCTGCGTCCGGCCGCTGTAGCGAAACTTGGAGCCCAGCGTGAGGAACTTCTTTGGAGGTGCTTCTGGCAGCAGGAGCCTAAAACACAACAAGCAGTGCACCCGTTACTCCCTCTCCAAAAATCAGGCCACTATTTCTGCAGAGGAGAGAAGGCGACTGTTGGGTATCGTTCTCCATCGCAACCTGTGCCTCACAGGTCTGTGGCTACAAGGGAGTCAAAGGGTTCCCCTCTTACGGCATGACAAAACGGCTCAGCCAACGCATGCGAAGAGCTGAGTTCTTCCTAACGGACAAGAATCACTCAGTCCCTTCCTTCATGAAAACCAGATTTATTATTTCCTAATCACCAAAACTAAAAATAAGGTGTTCCTTGTATCAAGGACCCTGATCTGGGCTGAAATACAGATGTATCTCTTCATACTTCAAATTTAACGTGGTGCTGCTACGCTGAGGACAGGGCCGGAACAGATTTCCAGTGAATGCCAGGCAGTGTTCATTCACAGGGACACAGACATCTTTCAGGTTAGAGCCTTCCCACCTTCTGTGTTTTGGCTATGGGAGTTTGCTGAAGAAGCCATTCTCCTGCTATGGAGTTTATGCTTTAGACATTGATTTTCCATTAAAAATCAGAGAACACCCAAGAAATGCACACTCATGGGGTTTTTTTAGATCTTTTGCTGCTAAGACTGCATTTCATATGAATGTACAGACAGCCTGAACCAGTAGTTTTAGAAAGGAGAGATTTTTCAGTCCTCCCAAACATCTTGAGAGGGATTTTTAGAGGCTGGCCACCCATTCACGCTATCGAAAATCCTCCCCTTTTGGGTATCCATTGTCAAAAAACAAAGCTGCAAAATTCCTCAGTAATACAAAAATTACAGCCACGGATTGGGTATTCTGGGGGACTAAAAATACACTACGGACTACTGTCTGTATTTCCATATGTCATTAAATTAAAAAAAATCTTCTTTTTATTTTAAATTCTTATCCACATCTCCCAGTAACCTTCCATATAAGCTGCTCTCCCTATACAAGCATACGTGCAGAAGGGCAGCAGAGTCCTTCGTCTCGAATTATAGCAGCTGATAATATCACGGCACAGATAAAGAGAAAACGATCAGCTGGAACCATATGGTGATTTTAAACATTCGGTATCTAGCCAAACTAGCGTGAATAGTTTGGGTGAAACACACCGAGTTTTGAAGAAGCGATAACCTTTCCTTGTCTGCTCGGAGATACCTCGTGATCAAAAAGGCAATTTGACTTGAAGGGTTTGGTCTCTGCTGACAGAGGTTTGTCTTTTCTGACATGCCCTACATCACACCTTTAGGAAAAGAAATCCACGTACCTGAAAAACGTATGGTGCTCAACACACACTTTCCATAAGCGCTTTGCAGCACGGTGATTTGGCAACTTAAACCCAATAGTGCTTTCAAACTGCTCAAACTAGGTAGGAAAAAGAAAGAGTATGTAGTTGATGCCGTTTTTTAGACAGTGTTCACAGCTTCACCTTCATTTCTTCCGCCTATAGCCTCTCACTGCAAGGGTGAATGCACAGGCTCATGTACATAACCACATACATTCTACAGACTACCGGCTGGGAAGGAAGCTGCGAGTGATAATGGCAACCTGTGAGGATCATTTTTGAGGGAAAACCTAGATAATCAGCAAATTTTGATGGTGACCCTGATTTTTTATGCCCTACAGTAACAAAGAGATTGGTTAAGACTTGGGAGACTTCTGCGAAAAACATCATTTAAGTGTTTTAACCTTGTTGTTTTAACTTCACAAGTTTAAGCAACAGTGGGAAGCCTGATAATAGCCTGGAGGGGAGCGACAGTCCCCAGGGACTGATCTGGTCTCACACAGCCTTAGATTAAGGAGATTTACAGTGAAAGAACTACAGTTGGTAAATCACAGTGGTTTTGGCTAATTTATCTCCTGGGGAGGATGAGGAAAAGACAGGTAATTGAGAAGAGTCGGCTGGGGATACTAAGAGACCTTTCCAGGTTGTGCTGCAGGTTTATGTATTCCAGATGCAACCGCTGTAACACGGTGACGGCTACATGCAGAGAGCTGAGTAGGTGAAACAGTGTCGCTGTGACCGGGGAAAGGTAGGCAGAAGGGCACTTGTAAGGGAGCCTGGATCCCTACGGGGAGCTGACAGGAAGAAGTTCTTCACAGAAAGGGTGGTGAAGCACTGGAACAGGTTGCCCAGAGAAGCTGTGGATGCCCCATCCCTGGAAGTGTTCAAGGCCAGGCTGGATGAGGCTTTGAGCAACCTGGTCTAGTGGAAGGTGTCCCTGCCTATGGCAGGGGGGTTGGAACTGGATGGTCTTTAAGGTCCCTTCCAACCCAAACCATGCTGTGATTCTATGACAGAGAAACAAGGCAGGAAACAGCAAAACAATAAAGATGATATAAGCAACACACAGGATAGTGACTCACATCATCATCAAATGTGATGTGGCAAGAGACTGCGTTGATTATTTTGCGTAAGGAACTACAACCTGGTCACAGGACACTATATACCAAGACCAGGAGGGCTTCAGTGGTGGGGGGCTTCAGTGAGGGCACTGGGAACAGCAGTGGCTATCTGCTGGGTTTTGTTAGATCGAACTCAGGACTGGGAGGTCGACTGCTAAAACTGTGTCTGCTAAGAAGCAGGAGATGGAGGTTTGTGGATTTTGGTTTAGAATCCTAAAAAAGGCCCAGGCCCTGGGGCTGGGCAGGCAGCAGATTTCCCTGATCACTTATGAAGACAGTGCATCTGGCTCGGGACTCCCAGCTGCCATACTGCAGGAAGGGAGAAATGCCGGTCCTCATCCAGGTGATTCCTGTCCTGCTATACAGCTCCACCCTCTAAAATGGGTATGGGTTTCTCATCTACCACAGACCCATTATTGCAACAGCGCTTAAAATGGAGACACTCCTTTGCCTCTGATGATCCTGAGCTCCTCCTGGGATTTCTCCTAAAACGAATCATCTCCTTCCCAGCCCATGCGGCAGGTGTTTGCTGAGCCACGAGAGGGCACTCACTGTACGAGATTCCACACCACCTTCCCCAGGGTCAGAGCAGGAGCTCCTGGAGGCCTGGCTGGGCTAATGCACGTACGTACCTACCAAAACCGATGGTGCTTGACTTCCTTCGTATCAGGCTCCGGATTTCTGCTCCGATGCCAAATGTACTAGTCTGATACACTTACAAAATCTGGTATGGCCTGTCTACATCTCTTAGCGGGTAAGATGAATAGACCCTAATTTCATATAGCACATGACGGTGGATGACGAGCGCTCCCTGAATAAGCAATATGCTACTTGAATTCCCAAAATATTCATATAATGTGGATGAGCTTTTTCCAAGCAGATGGCCGTATTTATTTTTTATGTTAGTTCACGGATGTAAACAGAAAAACAACGAAGAAGATTTTACCTGTATTTTAATTATTTACCTAATCTTTCCTAAGAACACCAGCACAAATTAAAAAACATAAATGGAGAGGAGTGTTAAAGGCTTTTAAGACATGACAAATTAACAAATCAATGACAACATGGTGGGTTTTTTTTAAAAGGTTCATTCACTAAAGAGTGTCAGGATGCCCTTACCTCCCCTGGTCGGATTTTGATGTAGAAGTTGTTCCTCTTGTAGGAAATTTTCAGAACCTTTGGCCAGGCAAATCTATTTATTCTGAGTCTGTCTCGATATATTAGGAGACCACTTGCACAGACTCCTAGCATAATTTCCACTCCTTCAGAATCCTGGAAAAGCAAGCAATGCACTTTGTTGAATATTTCTCTCCTTACATCCCCCAGTACTACAGATTCTTGTATGCTGTGTTTTCACCTGAGCCCCGTCGTTTTAATGCATCAGCTGTCGTGACCTGATTTCTGCGCGCTACCCTGCTCAATGACTGTGTTCATGCAAGTAATAGTAAGGTTGGGCAGGGTGAGAGAAACTGAGTGTTGTGAATGTTTCCTTATATTTTAGAAAGACTCCAAAAGGAGGGGAGAAGTTTCAGTTGTTATTAAAAGAATGATATTAACCATATAGCTAAATTATATTAGCATAATAAAAAAAAGTGGTATTAGCATAAATACCAGCCTGAAAGTAAGTAGGACAGCATACAAATTTACTGTTCCTAGCATCACTCACCCCCAAGATTAACTCTTGTGAATTCCTAGATTTTTTTTTCTTGTGTATTTGCTCATCTTGTCTTTACTTGCTAGTTTCTTAAACACTGTTGTGCCCATACTCAGTACTTTCAATTTGAAACGACCAGTGGTCAGAGAGTTGGGCATTTGAACCACAAAGATTCTTTTTGAAGAAGTGTGTGACTCTGCCTGTGCTATAACCTATTTTTGATAGGGTAACTAGGCCAGACACATAAGCACTCTAAAAGATTTGGCCACTATCTTATCAGAATACATCCATTTTTTAAGTAGGAAGTATACACTTCTCTTTCCTTTAGAAGCCTTCAAATAGTCTAAAATCAATCTTCACTGTTTGCTATCACCACCAGCCTGTATAATTCTGTGTTTTTATTTAGCTAAGTACCAATACTGTCAGAGAAAAGAAGGATCCACCTTAAAGCAGAGTTCTTTGGTAATTATTTTGAAGTAACTTAGTGACAAAAGTCTGACAACAGAAGCTATGAAGATTTCACCCTACGATAAACATGAAATGAGTTCATCGTTTTCCCAACAAGCCCTCTTTTAGGCACACAGTAAAATGTGATGACGTCTTAAGATGAACTCACAGGCACGCATGGACTGCCATAACGAAAAGGCCACAGTACAGCTTTAAATACAAAATACAACCAATCTCAAATCAGAGGCGCAACATAACATTAGTGCCACGAAGTCGCTTCAGTATTAGAAAACACACCGATGGGTGATGTGTATTCCAATAATGATGCTATCGCCACTTCAAGGTAGAATTTTTCTAAATTAAGCTCTTGTGGGATATCATTGTCAGGTACTACAGAAGAGACAAAGCTGATTTTTTTAAGTGGACTTAAATTTAGAAGTTTCCTAAGCAAAGCGTAACGTCTAAATGTAGTGAATACATCCTAAAAAAGGAAGTCTCATTGCCAGTAATCCCACTGCCTGGCAGATGCCTGAAATGCAGGTGTGCTCACGTACAGACATAGCTGTAGGTACAAGGGGCTCCCTTCTTCTGACACACGTTCTCAAAAGCGTGTTGGGAAGTGCCTTCTTCCCTCATCCCCACCTCTGCAGCAGATCTAAGCCCATTCGCGGCTGCTGCTACTTGTTGGTGTCAGAGATTGTTTTTCGGTGTGATACTACTGGCGTAAAATGAAACCCGAATAAAAGAATTTGGCTTTTTTCAGGAGCAATGTGGTTGCATTCACTGTGATGTCCCTGCAATTCTGCATACGAATGGGGGGCTTTATCAGGGCAGTGACAGCCCAGAGGACAAATCTGTCTATTTGAGTACAGTTTTTATCACAACCTTGTGTTGGGTAATTGAGAGCTAGTTTTAACAGCAGCTGGCAAGTCCAGCATCTGTTGAATACCTAAGATACTGGCACAGCCTTAATGAATTGGCATTTACATAGAGGCATCTGCCACGGAGTGACTTCAAAAAGGCATCCACAGAGATACTTGTCCCGTAGCCCGATACCATCAGATCTCACTGGCAGACCTAATTAAAACTGAACATTACTTCTCACGCAGAGTCTACTTTTCCCACTTTCAGCTCAGTTTCCAAGATTACTGCTGGGTTTCTTAACCCACAGACAGATCCAATTCGGTTAGCACTGCAGCTTCTTAAATTAAGAACATCACTTTAGAGAGAGATTGGCTTGTCTACCAACTTCTCTGGATCTGAGTCTTTCCACATGAAAAACAGAAGAGTAAAACTGAATACTAATATTTTTTAGGAAAAAAAAGTGAAATGGTTACCTCAGGACACCCTGTCTTAAATTCCACAGACTTTTTCCAATATACTGAAAAACATATTTAGGCCTTAATGCTAAGCTATGTTAAATTTTCAGTTGCAAAGCCAGTAATGTATTTAGAACAGGAACTCGCTTTGTCGCTGTTTTGCAGATTTCTTCATGTTGGACACAAGATATTGAAAAAAAGCTACTGAGTGACATTCACCAATCCCTTTCTATCTTTGCCCCAAGTGTGCCTCAAGATTTTGTGCCTATCTGCAAGACACAAGGAAGGCAGCAGCACGCCTCCTGGTAGAGTGCTGCCCGTTGAGCCGTACCCAGATTTTTCATTTTCAGTGAAGGCAATTAACAGAACACAAAAGATTGCCTCAAATTCCGGAACACACACGCACAGCTCCTACAAAATGCCCCAGGGACATGGTTGCAGGCCCTTTTCAAGATCCCAGCTGCAAATCTATCTCAGTTCTTGAAAGGATCTGCTGCAGCACAAAACCAGACTCACAATAATTTGACCTTTACAGAAAAAAGCAGCAGTCTCCACAGTTCAGGATTCTTTGTTCAGCACTCATTTGCCAAGGAAGCTTGCTAACCTCAAAGATGGTAAAATGAATTTGCCTTACTTTGAAGAGGGAAGAAATATACAGTAATTATTTATCTGGGAAAAACCCTACCAAAAACCAGACAACCAAACAGGGCTGGGAGGTGGCTCTCCCAAGCCACAATAACAATGACCATGTTTTATTCATAACTTAACCTGACGATGATTACAGAAACCACTTCATCATGGGAGAATGTTTCCAGCAGAATTAACGCCCTTCCAGTCAACTGCAACGACCACACTTCAGAAGAGAGACAAGCCGCCGTCTCCCCACTGCTAACAATCTCATTAGGTTTCCAGCACGGCTAAATAATTGCTTGAAAGTTCTCTCAAGTGTTAGAAATGATCTACTTAAATAGTTAAGATACCATAGTTGACCTTATTAAATTGGAAAATGCAGCTGAATGAAATGACAATTGATCACTCTCTGGACAGCTTCTAATATCCTTCCTCATTCCTCTGTCCATTCACCATTTTCCCAAAGGATTTGGTTGCTTAATCCACATGAAGGGTTGATGTGCAACATCTTTGAAGCTATAGGCTAATTTATGTTACAGTTCTGAGATATATTTATGCTTATCCCATGAGTCACCCTTCCTCATCTTGACACATGATTTATCCCACAAAATGCCCGTCTCAAAACAACAAGGAAGAATAATTCAGGGAGTCTAAGCTTATTCAAGGCCTGTCACGCAGGAGAAAGATGACTGGTGAAAGAACTAGAGTACCTACCTTGGCATGATGGAGATCTACTCCATACATTGATAATTTTTTGGCATTCTCCAGGAAATGCATCTCAGCCTCTGCAGGTGTCATTCCCCTAAGGAAAAAAACCCAACCAATTTTAGCATCAATGTTAAAGAAACAGAATCCAAAATAAGATCCAGCAGCTGGCAAACAATTTCAGTCCGTCAGAACTACAGGCAGACCCCCTTAGGTAGCTGGGTACCTACCAGAGCCAAAGCTCTGGTGCAGATCCTGTTGTCTTTCAAGCTGCAAAGCTCTTCCCTAATTGAAGATACAGAGAGAAATCTTACCCCAAAAAAATCTTCTTCTTGAGTATCTCCTGCAGCAGATTTTAACCTTTCCTGATGCACCAGGACAGTACCTGAAGGCAGGCTACAGCCCACACCGGTGCCCTCCGCATACCTGTGGCTTTTGTGCAGCTCGATCACTTTATCCTCCAGTTCTTTAGTGTGATTCGGGGCAAAGCGAAATTCGCTGATGTAGTCGCTGCCATACTCGTCGGGGTCGTAGTCCCCGAGCTCCGACTGCACGGTGTAGGAGCCCAGCAGGGCCAGCGTGACGAACGAACAGGGCAGCCGACCCGACACGATGTCATCTCTCAGCTGCAAGCAGAGGTAGTACCTGCAATGGACCACCAAGGCAGCTCAGAAAGGGCTCCTCCACCGCTGCCCCCGAAGAGCATCGCCCACGCGCCGGCAAGAGGCCTCGGTTCCTCTCCTCATTTGCAGACAACTCCCAAGCCCAGTGTTTTTCAGGTGTTAACAAGGCTAACAATAATTTGGGGAGGGAGGGGAGAAATGCCTGCTTAATTTATGGGTAGCAATGCCTAATTTATCTTTATAAAGCAGCATGGAGATCTCTTAATACAATAGGTTATTACTTGGGTTAGTGACCTAGAGGAAGAATTACCCGTTCCACATACCAGGTTTGTAACATAAATCACTAAGACATATAGCTACCTGATAATTCTTCTTTTTAAGGAGAAAAAAGAATTAAAACCCCCAAATACTGTTCATTGAAGTGCAGCTGAACTACAGGCCGTTAAAAAAAAACTCTAAGTTGTTTCTTCAGAAACTGCTGAGCTTTCTCAAAACTACATTTAAACAGTACACGTTGGTAAAACCAGGGTGATAAGCAGTGGAAGGGATCACCAGACAGAAGAAAACAGAAACAAAAGTGAAGAGCATTGGCTTGGTGGTGAAAGCACGGAGTTCCCAGGGGAGATATGAGGGCGACAAGATGAAAAAAAGCAATCCTTTCTTTTGGAAGACCTCTGCTGAAGTGCGAATACTTGGCACTCAGTGTCTCTGGGCAGTGCCTAGCACAGGGGACCTCTGATCAAAGCCAAAGGCTTCATGCTACCCTTAAAAAACAAGAAGTAGACCACAAAGCCACAAAGGTTTGAGATATCCACAGGTTAAAAACGTTGTAACAGGCTAGGGAATGGTTTGCTGATGGCACGAAATTTGTCGTGGCTCAGAAGTTTTCCTGCCTTTTACCAAGGAGGAAACAATGTGAGGGCTTTTTTTCGGTTGTGGTTGCAATCTGAATACAAAACCAGAGAGCAGAGGTGCAGACTGCAGAGCTGAGTGACTTGGATAGCAGGGAGCAGCTGTTCATTACCACTGTATTCCCTCCACCATGCACGCCAAGAGCTTACCTCATCGAATGACACACAAAATCTACAAGCATCTTTATTCTCATCCCACTTCTTTGCTTTCATAGTTATGGTTTTACTTATAATAACTTGTTACCACTGACAGCAATGGGCACTGGGCATCTTTTTGAAAATTACAATCAATTCTCAGGAATACCTGGGTTTTAGGGTTAAATTACAGAACAGTTTTCTCAGCTCAGAGGACAGACACTGTTCACAGTGTCTTTTCTGCCAAAGCACTGCATATTTTCCATAAGCTCCTAAGAGAAGGGGAGCCAATGGGAATACAAAGCATTCCTTTTCTTGGATAATTAGAGTGTAAGCGCTACTACAAACAGCTTTTAAGCCCCTTCTAGAAAGGTATTTAATGTTTTAAACACCTGGTAATATCTTCAGATAGCTGGGCAGGGTCTGGAGGGTAGAATTTCACATTAAACGCAAACTGCCAAGCACCACCTGGAAAAGAACACAGATTGACTGTTAGTACACTGTGAGTGCAAATGGAGATGCTCCTGCTGTTCGATTACCAGCAGACTTAAAAATACTCCAGCAAAGCAATTCACAAGAACAGGATACAGTATCCTTTTTTCCCATACATCACTCTGAAGATACTGCTTTTCCCTCTCGCAATTACAGTACTAGATCAGATTTTATGGCTCTTTTCTCACTAAGATTTCCACTAAAGCAAGGACCCTAAGGGAAGCAGTAATTTATTAATAATACTAAAAAAACCTTCAGTCCAAAACCAATGTTTACTGGAATTAACCATCTGAAAACAGCCTATACAAGCTTTAAAAACCAGTAACCCAAAACACAGAGGTGCTGGAAACCCTGTAAGCGAGAGTACAAATGGGATCCAAGGTGGGGTGATGTGCCGAGTTCTGGCTGCCCAAACGAGCTCACGGCATCCTCTCAGAGTGCTGCCTCAGCACATAGCTCCTGTCTCCAGCAGACATAAATTACTGTGCAGACCAAACTGCAGGGACAAACACAGAGAGCACGGCTGAAAAACAGTACATAACACTGGGGAACTCTTTCTTCGTTATTACAGTAAGTTCAGGTGGCCCATTGGATGGATATGAGTTTGTGTCACCACAGTTTGTGAAATTTGTTTTGGAGCTTTAGCTTTAAATGTTGTAAAGAAAGAATATCAAAAAGAATTAAAAAAGAAGAGCTGAATATAGCATGTAAATATTAAATCCATTTTGAAAAGAGGGACAGGTTATGCTAGTGTGTGTCTCCAACGCAAATAAAAAGCAGTAACAAAACCCCAAACCACAACATTCTTACAAGCAACATGGTAATTTTCCAGGACATTTAATCAAGGCCTCTGCTGTGGGATGTACCTTGGATATCTCCCTCTACCACATAAATCACAGTATTTTTGTAGTCAAGAAACCAAAGCCCAAGCAACGACACTTCTGTTTTCTGAAATGCACTGATGTCAAAGTACAAATCTAACTACAAAGAAACAGATCTCTCTTGAAAAGTCTATATTGGCCATGTAATGAGGAAGTGCTTATGAACACTGTGAAAAACAGGACTTCTTATAAACCTTACAGGGTAGGCCTTTCCCATGACCTTCAATTCAGGGCACCTTGAGCCATGGTACCTCCTAAAGAATATAGGGTTTGAAGGTCTATCTGGTATGATAGCGCACATGCTAGACAGGTCTGCTTGCCAGGAAATACTGTATCATGGTCCTAATTGGGTGTCTGAGAGTATTTATTTAGACGACAAGGCAATTCCATCCCACGCAAGGCCCTATCCACTTTGGTCATACACACACCTGAGAAAAAAGGGTTCAGTGTGCAAGAAGACGTTGATATTTACCATGAGGACTTCAGCTCTTGGTGAGACTTTTGGGTTCCTTGATTTTAGGACCTTTTCCACTCTCTTGGGCTGTAAAAGCAGGTGGAAGGAAGATTTGGCTGGCAGTGAGGATAAGGCATGGACCCACTGGGGAATGGACCAGCCCCGAGGTGGGAGTGGAGCCTGTGAATGACAACGTGAGGCCATGGCCCAAAAATCTATTCCTCTGGCACACACAAAATAAATCAAACCTATGATATAGCATGGACAGTTCAGATATCAGAGTAAGAGGCCTTCACTCCTCACTTACAGGGGTTTAAATGAAACGTAACACTCTGCTAGTAAGCGGGTTATAACTAATGGGGCATGAACCAGAGGCCGCACACACAGCAACAGCCTCATTTCTCATCCACTGGGATGAAATCCCTGTGGTCTGCACTGGAATCCAGATATCTGAGTGGTGTATGTTTGTGTGTTTCCACCATTGTCCTGTTCCAAACTTCCGGGGTGAATTGTACAAAGCAAGCAAATTATCACTGTCATCTTCTGCAAATACAACTGTCCCCCACGTCAAGTCCAGGATGAGACTCTTCTGCCCCGGTTAATCTCTTGCTGTCACAACCTTTCACTGTCTATCTCATGGCTTGGGCACATATTAAATGCATTTCAAATCAGCGGTGTGGAGCTGAGCTGCTTTACTTGTACTGACCATCAAAGTAACCTGACTCATGGAGGCCTACAGCACCTGCCTCTCCAGATCCATCTTCTCAAGAGGTTAAAAAAAGGGAGATTTTGATTACTTTTTTTGCAGATCACTTACTTCTAATGAAAATAATACCAGTGGAGAGGTGCGGGTGCTCACAGGAAGGGGGCAAGTTTTCCAGCCAGGGTAAATTAACCCTTCCAATCTTGGAGAGGGAACTGATTCAGTGGCCAGGCCTGACCCAACAAATGCAAACTACCAGATACATTTGGCTGTGAAAGCACAAGTGCTACAAGAGCTCATTTACAAAACGTGCAAAGAAAACCAAAACTTACTGAGGCTCTCCTGCCAAAAAAAGTCACACACAAACATCTGATCAATTTTAAAAAGAGAGGGGGGAAAAACAAAGGCAGGTCAAATTTTGAGCTTGACACAGTCTTAACAGTTTTCCTTCGAGAGGTTTTTGAATTTCTAATGGTAGCAGACGGCTAAATTTAACAACTGAGCTTTTTAAAATATTCATGTGAAGCATAAAATTGACTGGTTCTCTGTGAATTAAATGGTCATTTTAGGGGTAAAGTTCAAACTTTTGAAATGCAGGAAGGAAAGATATTTTAGGTAGGGTGCTATCTTTGCGAGAGTGAAGTATTTCAGTACGGGGCACAAGCAGCTCTCCTGGCCAGGATATAAATATCAGTAACGCAAAGAAATAATTTATACACGTGGCCTAGTCCCTAAGGTTATGTTGCATAATGTTAAACTTCAGGTTTTTGCCTCTCTGCAAATGTCAAGTTGTTTTCAGCAATGCAAGTTCACGCGTTACGAGCCTCAATAACCGCCTGCACTCATTATGGGGTAGAATGCCTAAAAGATGCAGGTAATTCCTGTGCCAGAGACTCACGACAGGATGCAAAAGACAGTTGTGAAATAGGCTTTGTTGCCCCGGGGGGAGCGTGCTTTCCTGGAGGAAGGTGGTGAGAAGGGGGTCCTATCCCTGCACTGCCTGTCCCCTCGCCCTGCCTTGCTGGCAGCGGGGATGGGGAGAGAGGCTTGCCGAGGCTCTGGTGCTGGGGGGCACAGAGCCAAGAGTGGCAATTACACCAGTGATTTAGGAACTAGCCTAGAGGATCCAGAGGGCTGGGCAGTGATGGTGGTGCCCATGACACGTGGCTTGCATGGCGGGGCGCCTCCACCGCCTCTCACATCCCCACTCGGCGTCACAGGGGTCCAACATCTTGGCAAACACAGACAGTAGTTTAGGGTGAGTTGGTATTTTTGTGCAGATTCTGGGGTCTGGATACAGCCGAATTAAAGTTTTCCAGACCCCCTAGAATAAACACACAAATGATAACAAACTTACTTCGGATCTGCTTCTTGATTTCCTTGGCAGGGTCCAACCAATTCTGCAAAGAAAATATTTCTCTTTTTCAATTTGAATTAGAAAACACAATAAACATTATTTTTAAAACAGACCTATGAGTCAAAGCTAGAACATGCAAAGGTCTGCCAGCCCTTTCTCCCTGGAGCAGCGGTAGGCAGGGATAACACTAACTTTCGAGATGTTGCCCTGTGTAGAAGCCGGATTTTTATTAACCTTACCAGTCATTGAGGGGCTGAATGGTTTGAAATAAAAAATAAAAAAATAGAAATTAGTAAAATAAATTCACAGAAACCTTTTTTCCAGACTACCTTCTAGGAAAATTAAATTTCTACAAGCTTTTTAAGAAGGTGTTTTTGTTGGTAGGTTGTTTTCTTGCTCCAATCCTAGAATGGCTGAAAAGCCTTGCTAGAGGAAAAGCAACCCGGCGTGGGCACGAGGCGTTCCCCAGGGGCAGAGGAAGCGTGGGGGGAAACCAGGAGCAGAACCGCAGCAATGGGACTGCTCCCATCCACGCTGTGCAGAGCCTGGTGACTGTGCAAGACAAAAAGCCCTGCTGAGGCGATGGGGAATTATCCCAGCGATATGTCACTGCTCCATGGATGCCAAGGAGTGGGCAAAATTCCCCTGGAATAGGTGCACAGCAGCCTGGGGTCTCTGAGAGTCACTGCTACAGCCAGAGCTTACAATTGATAGAGCAGCCTGCTCTGTACCTGTCTCTCAGGCACCAGGAGGCAAAGGCCCTACATTTCTGCCTTGTCCTCTAACAGCATCAAATTAATGTTTAAAATGTGTCTCACAGCCCAGGACAACAGATTTGCTTTCCCTAGGAAAGTTCCACTTTCTCCAAAGAAAGATAAACAAATGTATGGGAGTAACAAAAAATACTAAGGAAATATCAAACAAGCAGAACACAACAATTCCAGCCCCCACCCCAACAAAAACAACCAGTTTGCAGCTGTCCAAACCTGATCTGTGGTGCAAAACAAGCTTGAAGGGCTCCAGCTATTGCTGAGAACAAAAGCACACTGTGCACCAAGAAATTAGATTTAACATCAGGATTTCTGTTTTCAAAGGTGACATGGGATGTGGGCATGTATATTATCTGGCTGAATGTTATCAGGCAGAGGATGGAGGTGAATTGCTAAGTACTTTGACATTAAAAATATGCATGTTATCGATCAATAAATGTGGTGGCAGGCATTATACTTTTAGCTGTTTAGCTCTGTAAAGTAATGAGTGATCTATAAATGTTTAGTGCTTCTAAACCACCTGTTAATAATGAATGGATCCTCCTCTTTCCAGGACAGGAAAGCACACCTATCTGGAAATGCACTTAAACATCTGCCTAACTTTTACCACAACTCAAAACTAAGCATATGCTAAAGATTTATCTTGTACTGGCACGGACCATGTTAAGGAATACTAGCTGTTTAGTTTAAATAGGTAGGTTTTAAATAGAATTAATTACTCAGAGTCAATAATTTAGCATCAGGATGCAGGGTTTATGGCATAATGTTGGGTAATTTGGTATACTGTTCGTTCATTACTAACTTTGCATGAGTAGCTAGATCTGCTACAGGCTTAGGCTTCAAGTTGTACATTTCCATTTCAATATGGTTTTGGCTGTGAGAGTTGATTTTCTTCTGGGTAGCTGGAAGAGCGCTATGTTCTAGATTTAGTCTGAGAATAATGTAGACAACATACTGATGTTTTTTTGTTGTTGCTAAGTAGTGCTCATCCCAAGCTTAGCCTGGCAGAGGGAGCAGGTACACAAGAAGCAGAAAACAGAAGATAAGGAGGCTACAACCATCAACAAGATGAGAAAAGCCAACAGCCTGCTTGAAGATAGAGAAATAATCTAGTAAACTGTCAGAAGACCCCAGACCAAAAAATCACCATTAGGCCAAGAAGGCACATGAGGGGTGGGTGCACAGTTTGTAAGGGTATGATTGCCCAGGAATTCCGTTGTTCAGGGTTCCTGACAGGAAGAGGTACCAGCTCAAGCTGTTACTTTGTCTTTCTGTTGTACCATCTGAGTACTTTTTTGGTTTTTAAGTAAGATACAGTACCTGACACTCTGCTACAGGAAACTTAGGGCTGAACCTGCAGGGAGAGAAGCTCTTGGGGGTGAGAACATGTGCGTAAAAGGAGTTGGAAGGGGCACCCATGGGCTCGCTAGAGTTGCCCACTGAGAAGGGACTCTGGTCCTAGCAGTTAAAGACTCAGGCGGTGTGTGTCTGACCTTCTGGTAGTGTATGAGTGCTCGAGTGGTCTTTCCTTTAACAACCAAGTGTCTGCTTAAGTGTTTTTCTGAATCAGAAACAAACCCCTTGTATATAGAAGTCTTTAAAGAAAGGTGAAAAGATAGAAAAAAGACTGGTCTCTTTTGTATCATGTATAACGGAAACAAAGGGAAGTCTAGAGAATAAAACTCTTGTTCTCACAAGACATAAACAGCTAAAGAAGCAGTAAATGCTCCAACTTCATCAGGAAAGATCTATCAGGCCATCCAAAGCACAAAATCCCTTCACCTGGTGAGCTCTGCTGGGCTGCAGCACATATTGCCAAAAAGTTTTGTTACTGACTTCTTTAAAAATATTTACCTTAAAATGCCAAAAATATAGAGCATATTTTAAATTTCCCTTTGATACTCTCTCTTCCATCATAACGTGTCCAAAGCAATGTATCACCTGCACATTCGATCACCTTGGTCGCTGTTAACACGCAGCTTATTTAATGCCGTACGCTGAGATGCAGACAAGCAGTCTGTGATTCAGTACTGCTGCCAACTGCTTCTGAAGAGTTATGACTTTAGCCAAATCAACAGTAACATTCAGATCAAGCACGTCAAGACTTAAAGCCTTACTTTATCTTAGCAGTTAGCAGGAGCAGTCAATCAACTCCGGGCTATCCCTATCCCAACCACAGTATTATTAAGCCGTATTTTACTATTATATGTTTAGCGGTGTATCTGTGGATGTGAATCTGCAGCAGTAATGAAATAAATCATACTAGAAAGAGAACCAGCTATATGATTAACTTCTTTCACGTTATAAATAACCAAACAGAGGGAAGCCAGGGAAACACAGGGGACGCTCCGGAGAGGTGAAGAATTACAAAAATCAATAGTTCAAGCTATGTCTATGGAACTCAGCAAGGAAGACAAACACAACTTCTAGACAGGTTGGAACTGTCTGAAGGATGTCTCTGGAAGCTCTGATGTCCACATGCCTAAGGCCAGCTGCAGTTTTGTGGGTTACCTTTTGGTTTTCTGTGTCTCTATATGTTAGCCCAAAGTAGTCCTTTTCCAAAAGGTTCAGATGCTCGCACACTTTGTCGAATAGCACTTGACCTCTGGAACGCTTCTGTGGGAAATGAACAGGAAAAAAAAATAATCACATTTGCAAAGTTAAGTAATACAAGCATTAAAATTACACCTTGTCTGTTTAATCTTCAAATCAATAACCCCAAAATGATTTAATTCAATTCATCCATCTTTCAAACCTACTGACCTGGAGCTTCATAAGAATCTGCTGAATGGGGCAAACCTGCTTTTCACAGAACTTCAGGTTTTCTTGTGGAGTTAAAATTTAGTTAATACTTGCCTTGTTTCAAGTTCCAGTGAGAAGATCTCTTCAGTCTTTCAGAAATTACAGCTTCAAACACATGCTGAGATTGTACCTCAGCAAACCAGAGCATTCTTTGTGTGCAATGGTAACAACAAACAACAGTACGAAAGATATTCCTGGTCATGGACCCTAAGAGCTGTGACTCAGGAGCAGTCCGCTGGAGGGAAAACTAAACGTGGAGATATTTCTTGCTTTGGTAACAACATGGACTGATTCCAGGACCCTTTTTTGTCTTACATACAGGGAAATACGATACACCATCTACTGAATTCACTGCAAGCTTAGCATTTCACTGGGAAGGCAGCTGCGTAAGAAAGCAGCTTTCCTGTGTCCCACTAACCCTCTTTACTGCTAACATGTTAAATGAGAAGATCTCTCGCTGTCGACAGCCAGAGCCCTTAGCAGAAGCTTTGTAGTATCTCTTGTATTGGATCAGGTCATCCTGGCTCTCAGCATTGCATGTGACACTGAGAAAAAAAAAAATCTCCAAAAAACCAAACACAGAGAGAAACATGCTCTTTACAAGCTACATGTGCCAACCTTGATATGCATTTATTATGATAAACTACTCAAAATTATCTGGGCCATCGTTTCATCACTGCCTACTTCCCTAAGTGCAACTCAGCTGAAGGAAAAAATCTCCCCGCATTATTTCAAACACACGCACACATAAATATTTTAGTCAACGTCAGGGCTGGGTTTTCTTTATTTGCAGCATACCCATGACTCAAGGCAGACTGGAAATACGCTACTTGCTTCAAATGCAGCGCAGGAGGCTGACACAAAAGAGGAAAGAACGCCGCCTCCGAATTAACGCGCCTCCGCTGACAGGTCTGCGCCCGGACCGCGCTGCCAGCCCAGCAGCCTTGGCTGGGGGGACAGCTATTTCACAATCCAAGCTGACACAGCTATGCCAACAAACCCGTGGAGCCCAACGCTGGCCCCAAACTATTTTAGAAGCGGTAAGCAAGCCAAGAGAAAAGAAAAAAAAGAACCGAGGGTTGCTGCCTAACAACCTGAGAAAACATTACGGGAGATGATGGAGAGAGTTGTGCAGCATAACCTAATTTATGTTAAATTCAGTATTTCTACTGGGACTCTAATGGGATATTAGAAAGGAAGCAGGGAAACGTCCTCTACATTTTTGATGGGGAAATTGAAGAGTGTGGCTGACAGACTCGAGGAAGTGTTCTCCACGTGAGAAGAAACCAGGCACAAAAGTGTAATGCAAGCATATTGCTGTAACTCCATTTACCGTGTCTTCCAGTATCCTTTGAGCACACAGCTCTAGGGCCTTGTTCTGCTTGTCACATGCTTCCCACCCTGCAGTAAGAAGCACAAATACACCCCAGCTCCTTCGTAATTTCAAACAAATGATTTGCTAATTCTTCACGCCCCTAACTTGGAAGTAGATAATAAGAGGTTGGTGATGTTATACTTGATGATCCATGGAGAGGATTGGGCAGATAGAAAAGCTCTCACCACTGGTGTGCAGAGAAGAACCAACTCAGAGCCTTCTAGCCAAAAGAGTCACGTTTCTGCTGTAAGCAAGCAAAGCCGTATTTTGCCAAATTTCTTGCTTTTCTACTTATAAACAATCCACGTGGTTATACTGAATGGAGAGAAATAAGCAGGTCATCTCTAGAGGATACCTGTTGTGAAGCACTGGAACAGGTTGCCCAGAGAAGCTGTGAATGCTCCATCCCTGGAAGTGTTCAAGGCCAGGCTGGATGAGGCTTTGAGCCACCTGGTCTAGTGGAAGGTGTCCCTGCCCATGGCAGGGGGTTGGAACTGGATGGTCTTTAGGGTCCCTTCCAACCCAAACCAGTCTATGATTTGCACCACTGCACCATTTACGTGTCTTTGAATTGTGACGATTCAATGTCCTCTCAATTTTAAGAGTTGCCTAAGGCCAACACAGGAGCTGTTTTATGTGGCCGATACACAGATGTCAGCTTTGAGAAACAGTAGCTAGCAGCTGCAAGGTATGATGTTTTAACAGGGAATTGCAGGAAACAGTTGTGTGGGGCTGTGCTGTAATAAAAACCAACCAACAAAAAAAAAACCCCAAAACCCAACGCTCAGGATTTCTTGTTTGGCTACACATTGTGGACAAGTGAGAACAACTACGGCAAGCCTGAAATAATTTACACAGCTCATTTTTTGTCCATGACAAAACTGACCCCCCTGCTCCTTGGGTACCAAGATGACCAAGTCGTATGCAGTCACTTCCCACAAAATTCCCACTGCATCTAGGCCACGGGAAAGCTCTTCTAGTGCTATGAGAGGATGCCAGAAATACCCCATGACACTGACAGCCCTTCCCCATCGGGGTCCTCTCTTCAACAGACAGCAGGTTTGAATTGGTGATGGTTGAGGGGAAGCCTTACCAGCACCACCTCCCTTCTCACCGTCCACAGAAAAACACCCATCAGCGCCCAGACAGACGAGCCTGAGCGCCTCTTCCCGGGTCAGAGCGGAGCTGCGGGGACAGGATTTAAAGGGCTCCTGTCACGTGGGGAGTGGGGGCTGCCTGGCAGTGCAGCCAGCACTGATGCCCTCCGAATCCCTGTGTATACGCAGCACCGCTGCTTCGTACCCACGCAGCATCAGCATGCACACCTTCTTTCTAAACCGACGTTGCACAAAAACACAGTGAGGGGAGGCTACTGCATTAATCCATAGGAAATTAAGAGGTTTAGTAAGGAATATGTAATTAAAGCAACAGAACAGACCTCCTGTGCTCTTGTTAATTGCTTTTATTTTACTCTGTGCCCAAATAAGCATGCCAGACAAGTCATGGATGCCATTACTCTGGCAGGGACAGAATAGGAGAATAGAAAGGTCAAGCTACAAATTCATACACAACTCCTACAACCCATCCTAAACCTTTGCTTTCCATCATTTTGGGGTGACACATTTAAGGTAATGTCAGACTAATATTCAGCTGGTTATTCTGGATTACAAGCTAATGCCAAAAATGTAACCAATTCTCAGCGCTCCAGAAAATGTAGATTAAAAAATAAAAATCAGACTTCATGCTATAAAATACTGGCCTGTAAATGAAGTGTTTTTCTGAAAGGTAAAATGGCAAGAATCTCCTCCAGAAATATTCTTCCCTATTTTTCTGGCATGAATGGCATGAAATGAAACATGCAGATGTGAAAAGAGAGACACTTTGCTTTAGCTTTGGGAAATCAAGACAACAAAAATGCAAAACATAGACTGAATAATATAAATGAGTATAAAAGTCTGTCAGCTAAAACTTTACGCTTTTCACAGCCTCTTCCCTGCAGCTCTATAAAGGCCAGGGCTCTTGGTTGAAGCTGGAACGGGAATAAACAACCTCCTGGTCAAGCTCCCAGTGAAAAGAGCCAGCAGCAGTGAACTTGGCAAGCCTGCACCCACATGCAAGGGAGCGGGGAAACAGCCTCTCCCAGCCAGCTTCTCCCCTGGTTTTGGAGCTGAGCTTCCCCCTCTTCAGGAGGCTGAAGGCCACAAAAGACTCTCCTGTCCCCTAACTGGCTTCTCCAGAAACAGTTCACACTCAAACCCCTCCACGTTGGCTTCTTCGGCCTATATCCCTGCATCCCACTCCCACCCCATCACAAGATCACCAGATCAAGACAACACGTTCTACATCACCGAGAGTGAGGAGCTCAAAAATTAAGTACTGCCACCTTGGCTCTGCATGGGTAACACGATTATAATAATGTCAATTATTCTCATTGAGTACAATGTCTGGTATTTATTAATGCAAAAAAATGAGAACGTTTTCCTTTATTATGCTTAAGCTCCTAAGCTGTAACATACTTATGAAAACGAAACATTAAAGTGAAAAAAATGCAAGTCTGTTATAAATAGATCGACACTTCAGTCACAAAATATGTATTGCACATTGATACAATCACAGAATCACAGACTAGCTGAGGCTGGTGGGCACCTCTGAAGATCACCTAGTCCAACCCCTCTGCTCACGCAGGGACACCTCAGAAGGTTGCTCAGGATCGTGTCCGCTTGGGTTTTGAATATTTCCAAGGATGGAAACTCCACAGCCTGCCTGAGCAACCCGTGACAGAGTTTGACCACACCCACAGTAAAAATGCTTTTTGCTTCCATTTAAATGGAAATCCCTGTATTTCACTTTGTGTCCACTGCCTCTTGTCCTGGCACCAGGTACCACTGAGAACAATCTTCTGTCTTCTTTATTCCTCCCATCAGATACTGAGACACATCTGCAAGATCCCTGAGCCATCTCTTCTCCAGGCTGAGCAGTCCCCGATCTCAGACTTTCCTCACAGGAGAGGTGTTCCAGTCCCTTTCATCATATTTGCGGCCCTTCACTGGCCTCTTTCCAGTATGCCCATGACTCTCTTGTACTGGGGATCCCAGAACTGGACCTAGCACTCCAGGAGATGCCCCAGTGCTGAGCAGGAAGAAAGGATCACCTCTCCCTTGACCGGCTGGCAACACTGCCAGGATGTAGCCCAGATGGCACTGGTCTTCTTTGCTGCCAAGGCACATCACTGACTCTCGTTCACCTTGCTGTCCATCGGGACCATAAACCCTGTATTGTAGCAATCAAGGTACCAAAACCATACGTCACTGTACTGTGATAAGCAACAAGGAAAATTATGTGGAAAATGAGCAACCAACAACGTAGCACAAAGATGTGACACCAACTTCCTTGTCATGCAGGTGCTAGTACGACCCCAGGAACCCTCTCTGCTGTTCAGTGCGATGTAAGGAAGAGATCAGGAAACTTTCAAATGTCACTGGCTGGACAGTGCGTCCCAAATTGGAAGCGAGGTGGGCCAGAGGAACATTTATCAGGATCTAGAACTGCCACCTCCAAGGGCAAATTTTGCCTGTGTGCAAGTGTAGGCCTGGCTGCCCCAAGCCAGGAGACACCATCTCTCAGAAACATCTCCTTCAAGCTGGTGTGGCTCCTGGTTCGCTGTTGCCCCGCCCCAGAAATACCATTTGCACATGCCTGTGGGGCATTTTGGCACGTGCCTTGGTGACACAGCTTGAGCCCCTTTTCTGATGCACCATCACCCTGAGCAACACACCTTCGCTTGCTGTGTAACCTCCAACCTACCAGGACAGTCATCCTTCCAGCTTTATTCCAGAGGAGAGGCACCTGTGCTGAGGACACGGCACCACTCCGGCTTCTCCCAGACTGAATGCAACCCTCCGTCTGACAGATTTCTCCCTGGAGGGGCAATGCCATACTGGGACCCGGTATCTCAGCAAGGCTGAGGAGCCTCTATTCTTGGGGGATTTTAAGGCATTGGCCAGGCAATGCCACAGCTGGTCTGACCCAGCGCGGGCCATCACCCTACTCAAATCAGGGGCTGGCCCAGCCGGCTTCTCCAGTGCCCTCCAACCAGCACAGCTGTGATACTGGGATCCCCGTGCACCTCTTCAGACACTAAGGAGTTAATCGTTGTATACCTGATTAAAGGGCAGAGTGTTAGTCTACTCTCAAACTCTATTTTTACTCATGAGCAGATTACCTTCCTCTTGCTGACAGGGAACTAGGATGAGGAGCTGAAGGGCAGAAAACAGCCCCCTCAGCCTCTTAGAAGTGAAAGCTATTGCAACCTCCGAAGTGTCGCATTTTGGAGAGGTTCTATTTTTGCACCCGATGCTGCAGTCTCATGTGGACGCAAAACGCTGAGCAAGGGCTGGGGGAGGGAGCCGTCTGCAGCGCACAGGTATGGCCTTCCTGTTTGAAAGCCGTTACCAGAGTTTTACACACAAGGGAAAAAACCCAAAGACAGGGGGAGTCCCACAGCCAAACACCTATAGAGAGATTAATTTTTGCCACCAATAACCACCATCTCCACTGCAGAGTACCTAGAAGGTCAGGGCACCCCAACCAACTGAGCCCCCCTTCCTGTTCAGTCAAGGAACACTGCAAGACAAGTATCACCCCTGTGGACCCGGATTTTAACCGGAAAGAGTCTGCACGTATCTTTCTGCACGAATACACAGGCAAACACAACACTTTCCCCGGAAAAGCCGTGGAGCAGCCAGCAAGCAACGCAACACTAGCCCCAGCCCAGCGTTAAACTCTGTACAATTACTGTAATAACGCCAGTTGGGCACGATCGCTGGAAGGAGGACAAACAGATTAGTATCATGAAATCCCGGTAGGAATAATTGGACTTTAACTGATGTTGAGGTTATCTGGTTCACATTCCTAATTAGCATTCGCACTTTCCAGTGGATCCTAACAATGCACTGTATAAATGTGTGGGCTGGCTCTGGCCTTGCATGCTGCAATATATTTTGGCATGTGGCTGTACTAACCTCTTCCTTTTCCCCCGTTCTTTTTGGTGTGGAAGTATTAGCTAAATTTTTCATTTGCAATGTGCATGATGAAAAAGATTCCAATTGCATCCCAACCACGGATTTTATTTCATATTACTGTTCTGATTTGAATTGCATTTGGCAAGTTACTTTGGACGACACCTTGGTTCCTACACTGCACAGGCCACACGGTGATCTCCTTTGCCCAAATGCAAGGAAAACACCCATAAAGGTTAAAATGTATATGGCAACAAATAACTAGCATAAACAAGGGGAAGTTTCTCCCTCCCCATGTTGCAGCTTCTGCAATTATTCTTGCAGCACAAACAAATGTAAATAATTAACTGGTTGTCAGGAATATTTTGAACTCGCCACACTGAGCACTCTCTTCCCACAAATACCCCCAGCTGAGTCTCCAAGTCACTGAATTCCAGCTTCCTGAGAACACACTTTCTCATTCTCTCCTCATGAATTACCAGCTTACACAAAAATACCCCCAAATCCCAGAAAAAAAGCCATTACTCGCAAGTTCAAGCACATGCAAGCGTCCAAGATGACTTTTGTACTGAGACCCACAATTTGGGGGGAGGAGGGGATTTGACCATCACAATTATGTCAGAATTTAATATGCACAGGCAAATATGTGCTTAATTTAAAATTTGAATATGAATTTATGAGTTAGTGTGGTTCCAAATGCAGAGAAGCTGGTGACCACATCACAGTGCTGCTCCATCTATGAGAAGCCCATCAGAGGTCCTAAACCTCCGCAGTCATTCTGGTAAGGAGTGCATTTTAATCTGCAAACGAAATAAAAATCTACACACTATGATATTTTTCTTTTTTTTTCTGAAAGATTTTTAGCTGGTCAAGAGACGAAGGGCTGAACTGAACAACTCTAGAAGATAATCATTGCACTTTAGGCCAGAAAATTTCCAAATAGGGAGGAAAAGGTGTTTTTTGGGAAAAAAAAAAAAGTCTTGATTAGAAGATGAAAAAATAGCAGAAAGTTTATTTTTCCCATGGAAGATAAATGGAGAAAGCTATTCCAAAGAAGTTTAACTTTATTTCACTGCTACACATTTGTATTTTGCATTTTCAGAGGATTTGCTTTTGGGTTGTTTGCACTTCTCCAGAGTTTCTCTCCACGGGGAAAAGAAGACAGAGAAGACTGTCAGAGGGGCAGAAGAAACCCTGAATTTCTTCAAATCTATCATTTCTCAACTGATGCCCCCAGCAGGAAGCTAAGTGGGGAGCATCCAGGAAGAATAGGATGGAGAATCTTTCCTGGAGTGTTAACTGGCAGAAAATCATCAAGTTTTTCCTCTGGTTTACTGAAGTACATCTTACAGAGGATATGTGTAACTTGCAGGATGAGAGCTTTTAAAAGCATAACATGACTTAAACACTGGAATTTAGGCCCCCACATACCCTGCCATGCTTGCTGAAAATGGCACGGGCAGTTCCAGAAGCATCAACATTTAGTTCATCTTAAAGTTCAGTGTGTTGAGAGTGGTGTTCTAGGCATTACACATAACATTTTTAAATAAAGTCACTTCTGGTACTGAACAAACAGTTCGCTGAAGTTACTGGTACAACACTGCACACCAGAGAAAGTGGTAATGAACTCATCCAGCCTTTTTATTCCAACTATTTTACGTTTCTTAGGGAAAAAAATCTTGGGCTTGACATACACAGGGGATTGTAAATGAACATTTGTGAGGACATGCATACCCCTTGGATGGACATAATGCTCTCACCCAGTTTGTAAGCAGTTCACCAGCATGTGAACGAGATACTGAACAAGACCCTTCTGCCACCCTTTCAGGTGGCAAAAAAAATACAGGCAATTAAAAGGTTGAAAGCAAAACACATTTTTTTTTTCATTCTCAAAAGGAAGAATTGTTTTAATCTTTTACATATTTCAATAGTAAACTGCATTTGGAAATGTCCTAGGTCACAATTCCAAATACAGTCTTCTGAATACACTATTTAGCCAAATGCTGGCAGAACTAAGAACTAGGCAATTTCAGAAAGACTTAGTTGAATACAAGCTGTGTTAAAAAGACTTGTTTTTCCCCAATGCGAATATATTTCATAGAAGGAAACGCTTTTCCTGAAAAGCTGCATGCCAACACAAGCTCTCCAAATGTTCTACTTCTTTATTAACTTTTTTTATATGTGAACCTGCATATACATCCCAGCAGGTGACTAATACATTCTAGTAGTTTGCAATAAAAAATGCAATAGTATTTTGCCTATCTCTGCTTTTTAATTTAGAACTCTATCCCGTATTGCTCTGTACGTATAAATGAACACCACATAAGAAAACTTAGAGTAGACTAGAAGGTATTTTGATATATAGTGGAGACTCATCATTTTCTTTTTTCCCCCGTGATGGTAGCAGTATAATTTATCAGCTTATTGATATTTATTATAATATAGCATATTTAAAGGTGTTAGCATTCCTGAAAATAACCTTTCCTGACATCTACCTCCTAAGTATTTAATACAAGCATTTGGAGACACCTAACACTGTCTACGCTACAGTTACATACCTGCAGCAAGTCTCAGTGACATTGTGTAACACGACACAGTTTTTATCAGGGGCAACCTTCTTTAATGCCGTTTGAACTTGCAATCCTAAAGAGCCAGCACTAATCTAAAAAAACCCAGGGGACTGCTAAATCCCAGTAAGAAGATTGGTGACCTAGTCCTGACTCTGGCATCAAACCAAATTAGGGTTTTTGCCTTCTACATCAGCAGCAGAGATCACGCCAGCACTGGCATCACACGAGCTCTGAGCGTACTGACGTGGGTGCCACAGGGTTTGCATGCTCAGGAATGAAGCGGGCACTTCGTTCATGGGAGTGCAAAGCAGCAAAAGGGAGCACCTGAGAAATAATACATACTCTGGAGCATGTCTTTACACGTGGAATCGTAACAGCCACGGCTGCATGTGCGCAACAGCTACAGAAACACCTCTCAACCGTGATGATTATCGAATGCTTGGGCATCCCAGGTGCATCAACAGAATTCATACTCTAAAAATTGAGATCTGGTAACAACTTACAAGCACTACTGTCAGATAAAGGAAAAAAAACCTATTTCTCAAACAGCAGTTCAATTCTCAGAACACTGATTAGTCTCACACATTTGTTAAATGATGGCATAAAATAATAAACCGTATTCCACAATTTTGGAGGCTTTCCAACAGAGGTAGTACGCCCCCCTTGCTCATCTTTCTTGAGAACACAGAAAGTTTGGGCTCGGATTTTAACTAGCCGTGCAGCTCATCCACTGGCTTAATGCCTCCTGACTGCCCTACCACCTCCTGCAAGGCTCTGCAGTAACTCAGGAGGATCCTCTTGGGACTCAATGCAGCAGCTGAAGCTTTCCAGTGGGGGTTATAAATGTAAATATTTTCCTTATCCTACCTATACTTGGATGAGCTCAGCAAACACTCATCTCTCCTGTGTAACTGCTAACTATGCACAAGCCTAGCACCGTCACAGCAAGGAGAACCAACTGCTAACCTGTACCATAAATAGTCAGTGGCATATATCAGCAAAAAAAAATCAACCATAAATATTTTGTTTATTTGCAGCTGAGAAAAGCTCTTCTGCCAACATAGTCCGATTTAGAGAGTAATCTTGCCATATGAATTTAAAAGCCACAGAGCTCTCCCTGACCTATATTGCCAGGCTGGAGTGGAAAAAAAAAAAAACAAACCACCACTATCCAAACACATCACACAGAAATCACAGCACAGAAAGATGCTCTTGAGACAGGAGAGGCAGGATGATGATATGGCTCTTAGATCTGGGGTACCTTAGACAGTATCACACCATCAATGCTGGGGTTGTCAAGAAAAATAATGTAGCCTATTCTCAAGCTATATCCAAGTTTTATCCACTTCAGATCAAAAGCGTTTCTGCCAGAGCAAGACAAATCACCAGCAGACCTTGCTGCCTATCAAAGTTTTGCTTTGCAAGCAGGTATTTCCTCACCACCCAGTTCCACCTCTGAATCAACAGACAGGGTAAGAAAACATAAAAAAAAGCCCAACAAACACTGCATGGGGAAAAAAAAAATCATACATATGAGGTGTTAGTATTTTATATGACAGCTACTATTTTTAGGGGATGATAATAAAGTGAACATTTACTTAGTTTTGGTCTGGAAACAGCAACTCGAAACATGGGAACAGCACCTATAAAATGGGAGTAACTAGCATCAGAGTTGGAGATTAATTCAGATGGCACAGTCAGGAGCTAGAGCCAGGTAACAGGCACCCAAGTAACACAGAAATGGGACAGGAAACATGAAAAAACACAGGGAGGCTTGGCAAAAGTGTGACCAGGCCACTGACAAGAAAAATAGCAACTTCTCTGGGAGGATGGGCACAGGGTAGTTGGGGGAATGGGCACATTGTCCAGAAATAGCAGGAGGCTCTAAAATCTGAGCATGTTTGGGGAAGGGAAAAGGTCAAGCAAACCCTTTCATCCATTGTTTGCGATTTATATTGCAGTACTGCTTAAAAACATAGAACCATAGAATCATTCAAGTCAGAAAGGACCTTTAAGACCATCACGCCCAACCATTAACCAGCACTGCCAAGTCCACCAGTAAACCATGTCCCTAAGTGCCACATCCACACATCTTTTAAATACCCTCAGGGCTGGTGACTCAACCACCTCCCTGGGCTGCCTGTTCCAATGCCTGACAACTCTTTTGGTGAAGCCATTTTTTCTAATATCCAATCTGAACCTCCCCTGGCACAACCTGAGGCTGTTTCCTCTTGTCCCATCACTTAGAACAAGTGTCATTTGGGAGAAGAGACCAACACCCACCTCTCTTCGACCTCCTTTCAGGTAGCTGTACAGAGCGATCAGGTGTCTCTGCAGCCTCCTCTTCTCCAGTCTGAACAACCCCAGCTCCTTCAGCTGCTCCTCATAAGACATGTGGAGGTTGGGTGTTGGCTGCACCAGACACCCTGGTAAGAAGCAGCAGGGTCTCTGGGGCGAGGATGACCCCGGGGGATGCGCCTGGAGAAGACAAATGTGGAGGGACTGGGACTGATGCAGTCTCACCCTGGTGGGCCATAAGCAAGGGCAGAAACCCTGTTCAACAGACCTCTATTTGTCTGGGGCAAAAGGCATGTAGAAGATCATCCTCTCCTGGGCTCTTGCAAACACATTAACCAGCAACGAGCCTGCAGTATCTGTGTTTGAGCGTGCATGGCCACAAAACTTTTTAAAACGTTCACCAGATGGAGAACAAGCTCCTGTTACCTGGCTCATGTCCAGCTGGTGCACTAAGGGGAGGGAAACGGAGGCAACATTTCACCAGGAAGTTTTCAGCTAATCATTTATCCCCTAGAAAATGCAGTTTCAGGGCAGCTGCAACTATTCGTCAGTGTAGGTCGATCCCTCCCAATAGCTTTCACCATTATGAAAAACTGGCTGGCACCTCCGAAGTATCAAAATGAAGATTTATTGTCTGCTAAAGCCATCATTTCTCTGCCCAAACAATCTTCAGAAACTATTAATGAAAGGCAAGAGATAAGAGGACTAGATGCAGAAAATGGACGTGGAGAGAATACATGCTAGTTTTTGTTGGTTTTGTTATTTTCAACTTTTGACATTTATTTTGACTGTGACCATGTCCTCTGCTGTGCCAAAACGGTGAAATTTAAAGTCCAATCTGCCCTTTACTTGGTAAGACGTCTGAAGGAGTGACTTGGTTTTAATTCTCTGTAAAATACCTGCATATTAACTGGAGGAAACAGAAGAGACCGCAGCTGTCTAATCACTTAGGTGTGTTTTCCTACCAATGTTATACGAGACCTTTTCCCTGAATACCACACAGCCCAGATGTTCCCAGCAGTGAGGAGCTGCGGAGGAGCTGAGCCTCTCCTGGAGAGGAGGAAATGCTCCAGCCCCACAAGTGCCACACCAGCATCCTCCCTCTCTGCACCCTGTGGCAGCTTGGCTCAACCTGAAGTGACTTTTTTTAATTCAGATTTCTTTAGCTTCAGTGAAAAACCTTTAAAAAAAAAAAAAAGTAATAGAGAACACTAAAAATGTGGCCCTAACATGTTTATTTCTGTTTCAATTACCAAACTGAAGCAAAAAGCCTTTTTCTCTCAGCTGTATATTATGAGCTGCTCAACATCAGTATCGATTTCCAGGACGTTATGCTTCCTGAATTGCCAAGCATTTTAACTCATAAAAAACTGCCTACAGTATTTGGAAAAAGCCACCAGAAGAGTTGTGTGTTAACTCTACTCAGCTGGAACACATTCAGGCAATGCTGAGACTCCTACTGACATGTGTCAGGTAACATAGATCTTAACCGAATCCCTTGGCTAATCTAAAGTCAGCCCTAATTAGCGGGTCTGGGGACAGAAAACATTCTGTGTAACGGCGACGGTGCATCTCAACCCAGTCACATTTACTGAAACGCGGCCCGGGGAAGGAACAAAACCCTAAAAACAAAGCTCTTCATATTAAATTAACTGAAAGGTAAGCAGCGAGTAGGTCAAAAGGAAAAGACTTATTAAAAAAAAATTCCCTCTTGCATTCAGTAATTGGTTTCACATGGAAAGACATTTGCAAGAGATGGTGTGGAATTCATTAAACAATTAAAATGCGCAGGGGGTAACTGAAACTGTATCCTTCAGAAAGCAGAGTGCATCTTATTACAGAGGTTTCCTTCCTGACCTTAAACCCTTCCTCAAAACAGCTGAGAAATTCAATGTTATTAAACTCTTCGTGCTAAAGCGGTGCGCAGGTCCAGGCAGAGTCGGCTCCTGGGAAGGGGTTAGCTCGGGCACTATGCAGGGAGGGGGCATGTGTTCCCTCACCGCCATACAGAAACTCATAAAGGGTTTTCTCCAGACATAGTCTTGCAAGCCAGACTTGGAAAACCAGGAAAAGAAATGCATGCAGCATCGAAGTCAACCACTGCCCTCCTTCATTTCTGGCAGTGGTGGCAGAGCAGAAATAAGCCTGTTGTCTGTTCCTCAAAGCCTGTCCTATGACCTTTTTAATGACTCATTTTTTAAGGAAGCATCCACGTACTCTCACTTTTCTTTGTGAAAAAGAAAAATTCATGTGAAACACAATACTCCATGCCCATTCTGTCTCCAAAAAGGAGTTTCAGCACATACTTGTGCGGAGCAGAAAGGGACTGGTTCACTGCAGTCTGCTCCTCTCCATGTTACAAACCCTGGTTCCAAATGTAGGTAAATCAACCGTCTCACCACTGCAACTCAAGCACCCTACTCTGAAGTCCCCTGAGGATGCAGGGAAAGCCACCACTAAGAAAGTGGGGTCCCCATCAGGGAGTCACCAGAGGTTCATCACAAAGGCATAGCAGGGGCTACAGCACGGGACACCCAACAGCAGCAGGTCCCAGCAGCAACTTCACTGAGAAAACTGAATGGAAATTTAAAGAAACCACCAGTGGTGTATTTGTAGTGATCTCCTCCTACCTCAGCTGACCTCCACCCACCAAGACAAGGGGATACCAGTAATACTTTCCAAGATATTGGCTTTCCACGTGCTCCTCAGTCTGCATCCTATGGCAACTCCCTCTGTTTGATGCAGGGATGCCACAGACAGGCTGCCATGGAAATATTTGCTTTCATTTACTGGCGTCCTGCATGATAAGAAAGTCTGAGCCACAGTGGAACGAAGGAGGAGTATAAATTACCAATAGGCACAGACAGCTGAGCCTTTGAAAATGAAATCTAATTATTTTACCATTTATTTAGACAGATTATGTTATAGCTTTCTGATCTCACTTTGCGATTAATAGCACGTATATATGTAGAGCAGAAACGATGAAGGCAAATTCCAACCTGGTTTAGGAAGACACTTCAAATTGGGCTACGTGTAAGGGAGAGGATGACAGCTGGTTCCACTTGCAACTTTTAATTAAAATGCAGTAGTCCAGATAACAGAACAGTGAGATGGGGCAGAGAGAGAAAAGGAAATAAATCCTTGAAACATCATAATTGTACTTTAAAACCCCTACTTAAAGTGGGAAGAACCCAAAAATAAGTTATTTCTGCTTTATTTTCTTGTATCTTTGGAAAAACCTGAACTAGTGTCCTCACTACCATTTTTTAAGGTTATCTGACACCGACAGGCAGTCTTGTATCTGGCTTTATCTTTGGTTCTTCAACAAATGCAAAGTACAGGTCTAGCTTGCTTAACAGAAAAGCCTTCTGCACTCTCTTCGCAGCGCAGTTTTGACCACTTTTGACAAAGAGTATTTCTGATCCCAATGCTGGCTGGGAAGGTGCAATGAAGAGCGTAAGAATCACAGAACGGTTTGGGTTGGAAGGGACCTTAAAGACCATCTAGTTCCAACCCTCCTGCCATGGGCAGGGACACCTTCCACTAGATCAGGTTGCTCAAAGCCTCATCCAGCCTGGCCTTGAACACTTCCAGGGATGGGGCATCCACAGCTTCTCTGGGCAACCTGTTCCAGTGCCTCACCACCCTCTCTGTGAAGAACTTCTTCCTGACATCCAATCTAAACCTCCCCACTTTCAATTTAAACCCGTTACCCCTTGTCCTGTCACTACAGGCCCTTGTGAAGTCCCCTCCCAGCTTCCTTGTAGCCCCTTCAGGTACTGGAAGGTGCTACAAGGTCTCCCTGGAGCCTTCTCCACGGGAAGAAGCCCAACTCTCTCAGCCTGTCCCCATAGGAGAGGTGCTCCAGCCCTCTGAGCATCTTCGCGGCCTCCTCTGGACTCATTCCAACCAGTCTATATCCTTCTTATGTCGAGGGCTCCACAGCTGGACACAGTACTCCAGGAGGGGTCTCACAAGAGCAGAGTAGAGAGGGAGAATCACCTCCGCCTCTACTATAAGAGCCACCCCTTCCAGCAAGGGTGGACATCTAGGTGAACATCCCGGTGCAGCATCCCTCTGAGCAGGCTGTGTTGACTCCCCTGACCGAGCATCCACTAGAAACCCACAGCTTCTTCATGACCTGGGAGACCCACGTAGCCACCATGAGGTTGTTCTTTGACAGAGTGTAGGGGACAGTGTCAGCATACAGCAAATGCTCCTGGCTCCAAAAGCCAAGAGCTGTCCCTGGACAGGCGAAGAGCATTTATGTGGCCATCCCACCTCTGAAAGAGAACATCCCTCTTAAAGAAGACCGTTGCTACCATCTGTAGGCTCCCAGATGTGAGTGGCAGTGAGGTACAGATAGTAACACTTCTGGACTATGGTTCTGGAGGAGGATGAATGAACAGGTTGGGTCACCTACTTAACCTGGTTTTGGCTTGTAATGTCTTACTGCATGAAAGACTTTCTGGGTCAGCACAGAAACAACACGCAGGCAGTAACACTGTGGGACCTCAAGAGAAAGCTTTTACCTGGCATTTGCTTAATATCCTTTCACGGAAAGGATACCACGTTAGGTGAACCACTCTTAACCTCGGCTTTCAAGTTACCTCTGCTACATTTTTCCCTGCAGACATCTCATACAAAATGAAAAACTCCTGGCGTCACAAATGCAAAGTACTGGACGTGAGAGAGACTGAAAGACAAAGAAGGCGGCAGCGAAGATGCTCAGCATTAAATATGGAATAAGAAAGGGGGGGCTTCTGAAACAAAGGACGCCAAGGGGATAATGGATTAACCAAACCTGCCTCAGAAGCATCTCAGTCTGTGAGTACATGCAATTTCGGCTGTCAGGTCATTAACTGGATGAACACATAATTGATAAGCTGTAGGTTGTGCTCTACTTGAGAGCAATAAGCTCCTTCAAATGATATTAATAAGTTACATACATAAAGGCATTTGTCATTTGCAAAGCACTATAGAGTAAATGATGGATTCTATAATGATCCCCAACTCCCAGACTAGGAAATGCAATTCTGGAGGCATAAACATCTGGCCCACATCCAAATCAAGATTCACCGACAGAGCTATTATTCTAGCTCAAAATTAGGTTTCTGAGTTTCCGGTCCTTCTAAGATTACACTGCTTTGTCGCCTTCAGTGGGCAGAAGCATGACACAGACAGAGCTGGAAGACAGGAGCTGACAACTTGGGATGACATTTCTGACTCACATCCACCAATTGTCACATCCCTACCCTGGGCCACCATCCACACCAAAAGATGCAGGTAAACACAAGGAATGGAAATATTAAATATTTGATTGTCATGTGTTGTCCACCCCTCTCCCCTTTCTTTTAAGGAATTAGTCTTGGGAAATTTACTGAGCTCCATAATTTGTCAGATCTTTCTTTATACTTTTTATAGATTTTGTTCCTCACAGTTTAAAGGGATATAGTAAGTTCACGTGTAGTTGATCTCTAAAATATGACAGCATTTTTCTTAGATGTGACAGATTATTTCTCATGCTGCAGCACTGAGTTTCTGTGAAACAGTCAGCAAAATTTGTAATTATGCAAAATTAGTGCAGGAGAACTTCACCTTCAGCCTCCTGTATTGTTTCCTGCGACGGACCCTCAGTCTCCCTGCCCTCCCTCTGTACATACTTTTTCTCCCTAGCACAGTGAAAGTCACATAATTTCTCTTGGCTGGACACAGAACCCTTTTGCTGTAGCTGAACTTTAGGCACATGGAAAGTGTTGGATCTACCAACTGTTCACATGAGCTGTGCCAGAGAGGTACCTGCAGTTGCATCCTCAGTAGACACATTACACTGACAATGCCACCTAGGAAGGATGCAAAGCCTGGATCATCCATTTAAGGTATGTAAATGCCTGTATCATTCCAGTTGCACTTGTTCCCTGAAACATTTGTGCCTTCTAAACTGTTCCCTTAAATATTTGTGCATCCTAACTAACTTCTGTTTCAATGCAGCCAACGTTGTACTCAACACAGCCTTGTCATTTGAGATGTCATCCTTTTAGGAGCTCTAGTCTCATCAATATTCCATTCTGCTTAAGAAGTCCAACCGTCTCAGAAGCAGATAAAGTGATTATTGATGATAGGCAATACAACTCCAAAGATTTTTCAGCACTGTTAGTAGAAAACGATGCATAGAAAATTTATATTGGACATTAGTCCAGAGCAGAGAATCTGACAAGCTATAAAACATGATGGCTTCTATAAGCTAGCATTTTGACACTTCAACAGAGTCCAACCTGAGCGAAAAAGTGAAACTCCCTGAAAGAAAAGTATTAACAGCATTTTTCTGCGTAAGCTGAAGTCTAACATAACAGATCTCCCCTTCTGCTCCATCTTATATTCCCATAAAGCTCAGCCTGCTAGACAATATTTCCACAAAAATCCTAATTGAGAAAATTTGCTTGATTATATTCCAGAAAGTGACTCACATCGTATAACCAAGTGGCAAAAGCTTGGTTTGGAAAGAGTTTGACTCTTTCCATCGAAGCCAGTATTAGTCATTCTTCCAGTTTAATGGTTTGCACGCTATTCTTGACAGACAAAATTTACGACCACAGGTCAAGAAGTGACAATTTAATAGTAACTAAGTATGTGGCCCAATAACTATTGCTAGTCTGAAGGAAACACCACAGGACCTGGCCAGTGAAACTAAAAGAAACTCGACAGCATGACTTCTGAGCTGCTCTAAAAGTAATAAAATCCACAGCTCCCGTGCTAGCATTGAAAAATTTGGCCCAAACTGTAAAGACACAGTCAAATAAAAATCATTAAGTTCGTCCTCATCCTTTACTCTCCAATGCACTTAAAACAAGAGTGGCAGACAAGGATGTAAGGACTGAGTGTAATGTGACTGTAAAGACATCAGGATTTGGCTCCCAGTCAGACACTCCCTTCTTCTGCCCTCTCTCCTCCTCTGTGCTCCTGTGGGTTCCCTTTTAAGCCTGCAGCCTATACCCTCTCTGCCTTTATACTCTTCTGTCCTCTCTAGGCGACTTTTCTTCTCTGCCACACGCAGAGGTTGCCTGAAGGAGAGCTGGCTTTGCCAAGCCCTCCAACACACATCCTTCCCCTCCTGGCCACTGCTTGTGGCCTCCTGACCTAAAACAGGTTCAGGACAGGCTGGTCTGCTGGCTGAAGACCAAGTCAGTAACATGTCTGGAAAAGCTGAATTGACAAATGTGTCCACTGAGATGCTGAATTTGCTCATGCCCACTGTGAGATGCTGAATTCCTTCATGCTCTACTTCTCCCTGGCTTTCTGGAGTTGAAGGCAAGACATCCTCCTAGCATGGGTCTGCCCACAGGAACAGACTGGTTCCTAAGCAAAGACTATCCCACCCCAGAGCAGGCTCCTGGCAAAATGCCAGCAGGGAAGGCAAGATTCCTTACAGAAAACCACCACCAACTTTCTGACACAGTCATGATTCACAGACATCATGGAGAAACACATAGAACTCGCCACTCTCACTGCTCATTGGCTCCTGACGTTTCCGCTGCCTCCCCTGGGTGTCTCATGCCCCCACTAATCTCACGATGGTCAGAATTACTGTCTGGACAGTGACCCAATGTGAGCCTCAGCTCTGCAGAGTACCCCGTGGGATCAAATCCTTCTTTGTTTATAGGCTTTGCTGCCCATAACTCATTTTCTGCATTCTGTTGTGGCATGCACCGACTTAAAATTAATCCAAAGTCTCTGGATGTTCCAGGGACTGCTCACAATCCTCAATCCAGCTCAAATTTGGACAACATCTTCAACCTCCAGAGAAAACAACAGAAGCATCTCTGTGCTTGACATTGGTGAAATAGCTGGCTATTCATTCTTTTGCTTAATTTAAGAATCTTATTTCAACTACTTTCTCCAGACAGCATTGAAAAAGGAAGACAAAAAGCAATATACCTCTACATCACATGCGTATTCCGATCCATCCAGGAGTGTCACTTTGCACTGCATATTTTTCGGTTTCTTGACGATCTTTAGAGGAGACTTGGAAAGTTTGCTAGATGATGATTTTTGAGAGAGCTTGTCGTCCTCTAGCTGCTGGTATTCCAGCTGTTTTGCACTTGCAGCAGCAAACTCCTGTTCTTTGTCTGTGGCCTATAAAGAGAAGGAAAGATACTTTTTGAAGTGAGATAAAACAATTGGACCATGCAGTACACTACTCACCCAGCACCCAAGCGTTTAAGTGAGCCTAGTATGGGGCTTGGACGAGAAAGTGCCTGATTCTGATGCAGGACAGTTTTTCACCTACTGAAAAGATTGCCCATATCGCCCAAATTACACCCAGCCCTCCCCTCTCATTCAAAAACGTACATAATAGGTGTGGAGGAGTGGCATGCATGAAAATACTTTAGGCTTCCACTTTTTCCCTAGGTACAAAATCCCTCTTGGATTTCTTGGACCTGGTTTTTTTTGACTGTTGTAAATGCTGAGTAAGTGGTAAACGTCATGATTAACAGATATTCCTACAGTTTGTTAGTATTGCTTTTGAGTCCTGTACCTATTACATCATGATGCTTCCATGGTGTCATAGGAAACAGGAGAAGACCTTCAGGTTTGCACTCATTTCGCTGCCAGTGAGAAAAGAGTCCCCTGAACAAGGGCAGGGCTCCCCTTGAGAGAGAGAGTTGGCAGGGGGATGCTGACGTGCCTGGGAGAGCAAAAGGCTCTCCGAGCAAAGGGTTAAATAAACAGGATGGACATGAAGGGCCAAACAACTTTTCTGTGCAGCTGGCTGGCTAATGGATGACAAGTACAGGATGAGAGGCTGAATTTGCTCTCTGCAGATGCCCGATAAGTCCCTCAAGCTGGTGAGAAGTAGGTGCTATTTGAAAGACAAATATACTGCAAGAAAAAGGGGCAAGAAGAAACAACCAGTTATTTTGCTTGGGTTTACCTGAGGGTCAGACCGTCTGAAGAGTTACCATGGTGCAGCACTGCCCATGGTCCTCTCCACGGCACTAGATGAAAGCCAGAACAGCTCTACAGCATTTTACCCTTCCTAGCAACAGCACTGTGTCGCAGTCATTACCTTTCTCATCAGTTATGTCCCTGACAGTCTCCAAAGAAAACCTCAACAGGAGTGCAGTAATACCTAAGCTGAAGTTGAAATAAAATAAAATAACATTTTTGTTACCTTGCTACAAGAAAAAAAAAAAAAGGCTCTGAATTGATTTGGCTCTGAATAATTTCAGTGTAATAAGCAACAAGCATTATTGGAAATATATTGTAAATTAATCCTCCAAGTCTGTTTCCATTCATTGTATATAATAAACCTTCATGAGAATGGAGCAAATCCATCCAAAGGCTTTAATCTGCTTTGAGACAGGAACAACCTTGCATCATATAACCAGCAACAACAGTGTACCACTAAATCACAGGGCACTTTTTCCCGAGAGACTGGATACAAACAAGCCGTAAGCTTCCCCTCTGCCTACGGGTGAATGGAGGAAAAGAGGAATTTGGAGTCGGCTGTGCTACCGACAGTGCCAGCTCCCACCAAAGCCCCAAACTGCAGAGAGGCAACTGCAAAGAGGGGAGGTAAGACCCACGCTCCTCTTCCCACTGAGACAGAGGACATAGCAAAGGTCTCCTGGGCTTCTCTGCGTGGGGAGATAGGAAGAAAGTGGGACTAGAAAGATAAAAAGGCAACACAAAAGCTGCTTTTAAACCCCGCCTCAGCCCAAACTGTAGATGTTCTTCCCCAGGAGCACGCCAGTGCCAGCCGGCTCTTCCCCAACTAGCTCCAGCACTGGAGCACTTTCTCCTTCCAGCACTCGGACACCCGCTCCGTGACCAGATGTCAAGGTCCTCGCATACCTTGAAGGCTGGCGGGAGATGAAGGCACAGCGTACCGTAAGCCGATTAGCTGTTTGCTGCGCATTTAACACTCACAGCGGCGGTGATGGAGAGTCCCCCTGGTTCGGAGCAAGGCTTGAGGCCAGCTGCCCCCCTGCCACCACCGTAGCCAGCTGGCAAGTAGTCCAACCTGCTGCACCGAAAGAAAAACAAGACTGGAGAGGTCCCTCCCAGGGCCCCTGTGAAGGGCTGTGCTGCCGCCGACGGGCAGGGGGGCACTCTGATGATTGCCATGCGTGGTGTTACAGAAAGCTGCCAGGGAAGGTGCATGTGCACACGCCTAGATGGCAAAAGGGGTAGAAATACACTGTCGCTGCGTTAGGTTTTGCATGTAAGAGTTAACACACAGCTCCAACAAAAAAACATGGATGCATGGAATTAATCCTTTTAAAGAAAACAGGAAAGCTGCTTGAGAGAAAAGCCCACAACAACAAGGGCAACCAGCAGCTTTTTACATTTTCAAGCATCTTCAGCCTACAAACGAGTTCCGTGAATCCTTACTGAGTGGTGATTATTTTTCTTCATGCAAAGACACTCAGTAACTCAAGACTACAGCCAAAATCTGCTTGTTTATAATTTTTATTTTAAATGGTATTGAGGTTATTTTGTTTGTTAAGGTTCCTGTCTACGTTAAGATCAGGGGAATGTGTCTAGGTTAAAATCACACAAAGGATTTTCTTTCATTTTTCTGGAGAACAAAACATGCCAAGAACCATTAGAGAAGATTCCCTCAAACTATGCTGACATGTTCAGGCACTGAGGTACTTTCAGACTGTATCAAGCCTCTTCTTCCTAAAGAAACATGACATCCTGGTAAGTAGGCAAAAAAAAAAAAAAAAAAAGGCCAGTGAAAAACCCACGTACTCAGTGAAATATTTAGAACTCTGCAAGCATAGTTGTATTTTCTCCTAATTTTTTCCCCAAGATACCTCTGTCCTGTATTTCTGCAGTGTTTTCAGTGTCATGGACTCAATTCTAGCGCAGCACAAGATTCTTCAGGGTTTGTGGGTTTTGAATATAAGCTGTCTCATCTCCACCTATATTACTGTACCTTACTATGACACAGTATGCTCAACCCCTTCTGAAGCTGGACCCCCCCTCTTGAAGCAAGCCTTCGGAGCCCCAGGATTCAGCAGTAATGATCTTTGACGCTTCACAGCTTCTCAGTGACGTATGAAGTGATATTACCAAGCTTGCACAATGCATGAATCCCATCTACTTATGACAGTTGTTCAGAAATGTCAGTGCCCAACCCATGCGATGCCTTCTTGCTCATTTTCAACGAGATAGGAAGGCAGGAAGATGCTAAGACTGCATTATTATATCTGACAGAATCACAGAATGGTGTGGGTGGGAAGGGACCTTAAAGACCATCTAGTTCCAACCCCCCTGCCATGGGCAGGGACACCTTCCACTAGACCAGGTTGCTCAAAGCCTCATCCAGCCTGGCCTTGAAGACATCCAGGGAGGAGGCATCCACAACCTCTCTGGGCAACCTGTTCCAGTGCCTCATCACCCTCTCCATGCAGAGTTTTTTCCTGATATCCAATCTAAATCTACCTACTTTCAATTTAAACCTGTAACCCCTTGTCTTGTCACTACAAAAGTATTCATTTCTGGGGTAACCACTAACCTCAACATGAAGAAGCCTTTTTGTCTTCATTAAAATGTTCTTTTTTATGTGTACAGAATGAGAACAAAAATTCACTGTCATGGATTGGTAACAAATCCCTCATCCCAAGTTTCTGTCATACAAGTGATAGCAAAAAACATCAACGTCCTCACTGTGATTACGGAGAGCAAGATAGAGAATGATACCCACTACTCCCTCAAATTTTGGGTTTTTTTATGATGCCACTGCCGACAGCTGCGTGTGTCAGTGTTGTATTTAAGTGGTCCTTTCCTGTGATACACATGCTTAAGCCACTATGAAACATACTGGGCAGATCCCTGCAGCTGAATTTGGCAGTCAGCCTACAACAGCGACTTGCAGCTTCAAACTGGCAATCTCAACAGGAAGGGTCTGGCATATCCATTCACTAGCCCAGTTCTTCCATCAAGGCTTCTGCAGACACCTGACCCCAGGTGATCTTTGGGAAAGGAAAGGATCACGCAGCACGTGAGTGCATCTCAGGTCTCCAACTCACATCTCCATAAATACAGATGGACAGCTTTGGTGCCTAAAGGCTGTTTTTGTTGTTGTGGTGGTGGTTATTTTGGGGTTTTTTTTGTGTAAGATGAGAAGAAACTTGGAGCAGAAAGATTACTGAAGATGTCTGGAGGAACAAAATCAGTAATAGTTAAGCCTAGGCCTGATGGAATTATATTTTAAAATTAATGACCAGTCTGTGCAGCACCTTCCTCTTTTGGAAAAGCAACCCCGCCTCTTTTCCCCAAATCAACTACATGCAATTTCTGATCTATTTCAGAGACCAAAATTGTGCCAGCACATAATCGGTGGATATGGGAGCAAAAGCAGAGAGGTCTTTGGCAGGCAGGGAGTAAGGCTGATCAAGGGTTATCAATGGTAAAAATGTTTAGCAGTCAAAAAAAAACAACCCAAAACCAATTCTTCCAGTAGTTGACCTTCAATAGCAATAAACACCAGAAATCCTGCCCTGTCTACCTCTTGAGATAAGTCAGACATAAGAAACCTCTTTAATTTGGTCCCAGAAACATCTGTTGTCCCAAGCATTTAGGTAACGTACCCCTAAACAAGGGAGATACAAAATATTTTTGTATCTGAAATTGCTAACGTCCCCATTTTTTCTCCACCAACAGGAAATTTGGGCTGCAGCTCTGCGGACAAAAGCTCAAAACCCAAGACCACAGCCAGCCCCAAACAGCTTCTACAGAAACACTGGTACTGATTTTAAGTAATGGTGCTTACTTCACCCAACTGTACTGTCTCCCAGCTAGGTAAAATAACAGGACCCCGCTTCAAACAATCTGAATTCTTTAAAGGGTGAAGGAGAGGAAGAGTCAGACTGACTTACTACGCTCTTCAAAGGTGAATGCGATGGGATGGGGATCATAACCTTACAGAGCTAAGGGATGCAATTTGCAGGTACCTCATTAATTGTGTGTCACTTACCCAGGAAGAACAATGTCTTTAATCCTATTGACTGGAAATTATTAACGGGAAAAGAAAGCAGCTTCCACAAATTTAATAAGTGCAACAATGAACCAAATGGAAAAGCATGCAATAGCTCTTCTGAAACCTATTACATGAAAAGTTAATTATAGTGTAGTCATTCCAGAACTATGAGAAGCTAAAGGGACCACAGATTCTTCATGGCTCACACATCAGACAAGCAGGCATGAAATCAGTTTTCGGCAGGTGTCAAAGAAGAAATGAACTCTGAAAATATTTTCAGCTTCTTAAAAATTGACACTGTTTGCTACCTAATGCAAATGCCAAGATAGAGGATATTTCCTGCTTCGTTAGTAAGACTGCCCTCATATACAAGCACTGGAGGCAGAAAGACCTGAAATGAATTTCAAAACATTCTGCCTGAGAACTACTATTTTTTAAACTCAAAAGATCAACCAGTAAGTATCTACAGCATCACACCAAACAGCCTTCCACGCATATCTGAGTATGTAGTTCCACTCCTAACGCACCAGACTCACCATTTCCCAGGAGCAGTAAGCGGACACGTTAGCTGTATGCAGCGAGCCAGCGCGCACGGCTGCCTTACCTGCTCCTTCTTCACCGGCGTGCTGTGGGCTGCCACAGCCGAGAACTGCTCGAGCGCGTTCTGATGCTCTTCGCTCAGCTGCTGAGGGTCCTGCGGCTGGGTCTCGGCTGCCCCTTGCTGCGCAGGGCTCTCCTGCTGATCCTGCTCCTTATCCTTGGACTCGGAGTCCGATCCCGATTCTGTAGTCATGGTTGGTTATGCTGTAAAACAAGGCGAACAGACCTTTAGACCAGGTGATGACTACAATCTCCTAGCTGCGAATCTGTAGGCTAGGCTTACAAAATGGATAAATGTCAGGCACTAGGGTTTAGTCTGAATGTGCCCAGACTTTAAAAGTAAAGTGGCTATTACTGGCCCAACGAGAATCCCTCAGAAAGCTTCCGTGGTGCAAAAGACCAGGCCTAAATTTATCCATACTCTTGAGGAAGAGTGTGTTGCCATAAAATCGGATTCTACATTTTAATATAGAGACATTATAGGAATTATATTAAATTTGCATACAGATATACAGTTCCACGTAGTTCATAATTCATAAAAGGAGAGTAACACACTGAGAAAAACTCCTACGATCGAGGGCCCTACAGCCAACACAATTCAGGGCCACTTGGGTTTCTAAACCATGTGGTAACTTCTGAAAACATTAAAACTTTTGTTCTTTACATTTAATGCAACAGGGCTTGAACTCCCAAACACTTGCACTCCCTTTTGGAAACAGACTCAAGTACTTTTCATGCTTCCAGGCAACGTATGTGCTAGAAACCTCTGAAGTGGGCCCACCATCATCAGTGCAAGTGTACAACCGTCCTCAAGCACAGTTCTGTCCTTCCCGCTTGAATTCAGCTACACTTCTGACATTTCTAAGTGCTGGAGCATCCAAAAGAAAAGATAAATGCTTCCATTAAGTCACTCTAAGTGTTAAGATTTAAAATAAAGTATGTTTTTCCTTAGATGTGAAAAGGCTGTTTGAACTTCACTTTGTGCAGTACTAAATCAAAATGAAAATATTAGGAATATTCATTCAAAATCTCAACTATTTCTATTAAACAGCTTCATTACAAATATGTGGTTGGCACCCAATTCTCAAACTACATAAAAGCAAAGCCCAGCTTCAAAAATATACTGTGATTTTGTATCAAAACAAGGATTTGAAAAGGCAGGCTCTGTGCCAGTTCAGCAAACAGAGTCTGCTCTTACGTTTGTTACTCATATGCTCTTAGTCCTCACGGTCTTATCCTCGAGCATTTTGCTTTTAAGCAACTCCAAAGCAAAGCAGTCTGCTGCAATCTATTTCTGTTCATCATCAGGCCATGATTTCTTTAACCTGGTAACCATAGCTACTGTGTAATTATAAGCACTTCCACAGGACATGCATCTGCTAATTCATCTGCCAGGATGCCACTACCAGCTCTGCAGATACGCTACGATGTTTACTAGTACAAACAGATTTATTGAAGATCACAAAAAAAGTACAGTTCTCTTTTTTTTTTTAACTTAAATGTTTAATAAGCTACACTGATTGACAGAAAAATGTTTTAAATGAGGCCAATTACTATTTCCAAACCCATTTATGCATTCTGCACTTTCAAGGCTAGGTCCTCCAGTGAATACATGTCTCCGCAGAGCAAGCAAGTGCCCAGCCTGCGCTCAGATTCTGCACTGCCTGTGAGGACGGGGGTGCACGCTCCTACCTCCTGCGTGCCGAAACAGCACGAGAAGCAGAACTAGAAAGCACATATGGCAGATTCAGGCCACGTTCTCCCAGTACCAATGTGTGACACACTTGTTTAGGAATACATCATCAATTTCTATACTCAAACTGGCACATTTATATCAAAATTACCCTTAAAAATGTATTGTTTAAACAACTGTCTTCGGCATCTACAAAAAGCAATTATTAACTCATGTCTTTTAAAATGCGATAGCCTGAAAAGGCAATCATCTAATCAAATTTCAGATGTCCACATGAGAGATGGTCGCTTTAAATGGGGAGGAAACCAGACGTTTCAGAGCGCGATTCATCTGACCTATTTTAGATGCCTGCTTCAAGCTGAGATAAAGCACACGCTAGCGCGGACTTCGTCTGATTTGTTACGAAGGAAGCCTAAACAAGTTCCCCCGATGCAGATCAAACCAACCCATCCTCCATTTGATTCTATTAAGCCACTCTTTTTTTTTGTATACTTTACAAATTAAATTGCAGAACAATGTTAATCTCTCAGAGTTTTGTTTTGCCCATCTGTCAGATCAACATAGAATAAATTATTTTTCATCTGATGCTATTAAAGTTGCCTTTCTCCAAAAGCACCCAGAGCTCCACCAAATTCAAACGTTTCCCCCCCCTACTCCCAAGCCATGCCTTGTGCAAGTGTATGAAAACATTAAATGCAAACTGATCAAATAATTCAGTAAAAACAAATTATGCATTTGATTTTCTTTTCCAGAAACTACAAATTAGCAAATAACAAAAAGTAACAAAAACAAACTTCCAGCTACAAAATCATTAACAGAACAACTCTAAGCAGCATAGATGATCAATGCAAAGTGTTACACATGGAAGTTGTACGAAGTGGGGGGGTTTTTTCCCCTTTTTTCCTACTGATATGACTTAGAGCAGTGTAAACAGAAAGCAACTGTCATACTTGTTGTCTTGAAACACCATCAACCCAAGTATCTTGAGGTGTTAATCTATACAGGATCAGATTGCCTGTCAATACGAATCAAAAGACTGTCTTCCTTTCAGCTGCCATCCCTGCATCCCTGGAAGCTCATTTTTGTACCCTATACAGCTTCTTTCCTAATGAACATTTGTATTCTGGCTCTTCACGAGCATGGAAACATAGCCATTAAATTCATCCATAAAGCTCAACTTCATACAGCATGAACTGAAAACAAGTTTAACTTTTCTTGCCAATTATAATTTTGCATCTCAATGAACGACAAACGTGGTTCTTAACTACTTCTGGGACATTTCCACATGAAGCAGAGCCTTACATTACTGGGAGTTACTCTCTGGGACTGGTTTTCTCTCCAGTTACATGAGTGCTCGCTTGCTCTGAGAGTGCTTTGTTAGAAAACTTTCGTGTGTTATCAAATCTTTCAGCATAAGCGATTCCCTGGATGCAATATTCCTGTCATTAGTCAGACAGCAGATGGATTTAATTAACCCAAGGTTACCCATTTCCAAATGTCTTCTTTATTTCCCTACGCATACTGATATGTTTAATAACCAATACTGAGAATAAAATACTATTGATTTCATGCTGTTATCTTACAGATGTCAAAAGAAGCAAAGCAAACATATTTTGAATCCAATTTCTTACCAACTCCTCAGCTGACTGTATTGCTAAGATTCACCTCATTCTATCTAGTGCAGGTTGAAAATACCTAAATTACAAGATAGAAAACAACATTCCTCTCTCAGTGCAAACCAACAGGTTGTTTTGCCTTCCTCAGCAAACAGCTGTTTATCCAAAAGAAATTTGAAAGTATTTAATTTTTTTTTTTTTATAAATGGCACCAACAATGCTCCTAGGAAGCAGTAGTTTCACTTATTGGAAGAAATAACAGTAATCTTAAGAAATGTAACATCATCAATATTACTTTACTTTTGTTTGTACACAGCAAACCTGACAGAACAGCTAGCAGTCTCTCCACATTCGTCCACCACACACAATTGGCTGAGAAATTCTTATTTTATTAGTTTATTTACTACACCTGGCTATGTACCAAAATCATTACTTTCAATGTGAATTTCAGTACAGGAAGAAAGAAATCACTGAAGGTCCTTAAACTTTTTCTGTTGCCAGAACAACCTCCGTATCAAGTTCCCCATTCCAGAAATCAGAAAACAAACCAAGGAAAAGAGACTAAGAGCACTACCTTATACAAATGAGGTAATGCTATGCAAGCCAGATGTGCTCTTGGATAGCTAAATGTTGGCTTACAACCCCAATTCAAAGATTCCAAAAGATTAGCTGAGTCCAAACTTAACACAGATGCTGCAAACACTGCACAGTCTAAGGCTAAAGTCAATTTGGCTACAGAATTCAATCAGAATGAAAATCAAGCCTTTTGATTAAAAAAAAAACCAAAAACAAAACCAAGGACTGGCTTATTTTAATCTAGTACTTAAAAAATAAGTTTAAAATGTATGTACTTCCAGCAGTGCAAAGGTTTAAACTGTGTTTGAGAGTGCCGTGGAAGAATGATTAAAAATAAACTTTTATACTATCAAGGTATAAGCTTCAACTTCAAAAAACTATATGACATATTTAAAAATATTAGTAGGGCAAATCAGAAAAAAGAAATCTTTTCATACCCTTACCCTATACAAAGCAAGGCATCACACAGGGATTGCAAAACCTGCAAACGACTTAGACAAAACCTAAACCCTAAAGCCTTCCAACACACCCAGTCCTTGTTACCTACAGCTACCAACATATTGCAGCTTGGGAGATTACCATGATTACCAGCTATGTCACCTGGTCCCCTCCAACAACTGACAGTCAATCTTCTGTGCATGTTCATACATTCAACAAGTTACCTGACTTCTTGCCTCCTATTCTCAGAGCTCAGATCTTTTGAGTTGCATCTACTGAGCAACAAAATTCACTGCTAATTGACAGCAGAGTTCACAGTTTAATTAACCAAGCAGTCATTAATAAAACTTTATTTATATATAAATACATGCTAGTGGAAATATCTGCTATATTAAGCAAACGGAAATTACATTACAGAAGAAATTGCAAATTAATTCTGAATAAATTGTGATGTAATGACAAAATTGAACCAAGTATAATTAAATGAACTATACATAGCCACTAACTATTTCCTGTAATGCACAGATTAATGATTTGCATTTAAATGCTTCTTTGATATAATTAATTCTCTTTGTGGCAAGTTCTCCTTTAATTACAATAATTTCTGAAGATTGTTATAAATCACTGCAAAGGTCCAAATTTGGAAGTTATGTAACCAAATAATGATTCCATACTTCAAAAATAATGTTCTGCATAACGAGATGCATATTTATCCAATAAGGACAAGATGCTGATGAGGAGAGCATATGGAGAACAATATTGCTGCTATGAGCAGAGATGTCAATATATGTTTCAAGAAAAGAATCCACGCCAGGAACGCCGACTTCTGAGCCTGAAATATAAACTGTTTTCATCAAACTGCTTAAAGTCTCAGCTCACTTCCTTCCAGTTGAGCTCCTTATTTAGGAAAATAAGCATTTTTTGTTGATGCCCTTTAATTTGGGAGAGTTTTGCCCTCAGGTGCAGGAAGCACCTAAGACATGAAAGCCCGGCACAGGGTCCTGGGGAGAGGCAGGACCTCTTCTGCACCTCGCCAGGAGTTAAGACCGGCTCTTCCTTCCCCCACGGCCATCCCCTGGCACTGGCGGCAACAGGAGGCCTTACAGAGGAGGCACCTCCCTGCAGTTATGGCGTCTCTGGTGGAAACCAACAAGCCAAAGTGACTGTGGCCTGAATGGACACGGATGGGAAACAACCCCAGAACGGGCAACTGGATGCCGTGCCACCTCTCTCATGGCAGCAGCAATATAATTTTGGTGGGTGGGTGGCTCAGTGGGGAGGGCTGCACCACCTCCCCCCAGCATGGGGAGAGGGAAGCAGCACTCCTCCTCGGATACCTTTGAGTCTACCACTGGACCTTAAACATATACATATAACAAGCATATTAGAGTCAGCAGATAAAAAAAAAAAAAAAACAAACCCAAAAATAAAGTAAAAAAAAAGCAGTAACAAGAGACAAGAGGAGAGCCAATGGAGAAGAGTGCTGAGCCTCAGGATGAGCTCTAATTGTGCTGGCACAGCACGCTCCGGGTTAAATGACTGAACAGATCTGGTGGCACAAGCCACAGGCCCAAGCACAGATGCTGCAGAGAGACTTCAGGGAGGTGTTAATAAGCAAGAGTAAAAATAAGGCTGGTTGGAGGTGTTGCAACACACAGCAGTAAATCAAAATATTAGTTTGGCCTTCCAGGAAGGTGCATGATACAGATTTCTTTAATGTTTCTTGATGAAGATGAAAAGAGGAAAAATGGAGGCAACATCTGAGGAAGGAATTGTGGAATCCAGTGGAGATGGAGGAAACACGTTAAAACCAACAGACACCCCCTTCGGAGGGGACAACAAGGCAACAGCAGACTTGAATTACCCCTAAGGACCCAAAGTTTGCCCACCCCAGGCACAAATGCACCTTTCTGGCAACATTACTGAAAAAAAATGCAGCTGTTTCTAGAGATACTATCCTCTGCCTAACATACCCTCTGTCCAACTTATCAAAAAGGGACTGTACACCAAAGCAGAACCAAGGACACATGACCCAGGGATGAACATAAGAGATCAACATAAAGAAATGAAGATGTAAAGCGACTTACAATCAGCAAGGGATGCAGCAAACAGTAAAAGTCTATAAATACATTAGATGGAAAACCAGGCCTGTTACTGAACACAGGAAAGGCTGAATTACTTATCCCACAGCAGCTAGGTGGGACCAGATACTCAGGACATCTTTCACCTGATGTGCAGGATGTGCAAGCGCAGGTGGCTAGAATAAGGGAAGAACAGAGCAGGCCCCACTGCAAATGTCCCTACTGTGTTGTGGGAAGTACCGGCAGTCATCTCTAAAGCATCAACCACCGCCTTGCAGATGCCAGAGAGGTCAGGTAAGGTCTAAAAGAAAAACTAAGACCCAATACAGCACCAAATCTTACACAGGCAAGCAGGGACGGAAAAGACAGAAATTACAGTGTACATTTAATACCAGAGAAGTTACTGGAGCACACTGCTAAAGGATTTCTAATTCAGTAAAAATAGTAAGATGGGGGGGCGGAACGGACGGACACAAAACCACCAACACCAAAACCTAAACAGTCAATCAAAAAGTCATGTCAAACTAGCTTAATGTCTCTCTCACTCTCTCTGACAGGGCATCTGTCCCAGCTGATAAAAGGAAAGTGGTACAGATGACAGAGCCTATCTTTGGAAAGGCTTTTAAAACCACTCCGTATGACTTTTTCATGAGTGAACCACAGAAATATTCTACATGCTTTAAAAAAATAAAGTGTACAAGTGATTACAAACCCCCAAACCCTAGCCTACAAACAGTTATCAGTTATATGATGACAACCTGTGAGAACTCATCAATTTGAGGAATCACAGCCCTTTGAGCATCAGTGAAGGAAGGGAGAGTGCTTGATCTGTGCCCAGCTTCACACTGGGGAAGCTGGGACAGGCTGCTGGATTCCCCACCAACCTTTAAAGAAAAGCAGTCTGACAGAAACACCTACATATGTCAAATCTGACTACATTTCCATAAGGGTAACAGCAACAGGAGTGGGGACCTCAGACATGAAAAGTGATGGAGAAGCTATGGGCTGAAGCAGCACGAGGGTCTGAAGTCACACGTTGAGCAAGATGGATTTCAGTCCGGGACAGGATGCTGTTTTGCCTTCTGCGGTATACAGCATATTGTATTTCAGTTTGGGATTCATATTTTTTGAAAAACATGCTTTGAAGAGTGTCAACAGGAGAGTAAGAAGGACAACAGGTTTAGAAAACATGACCAGTGGAAAAAGGTTTAAGGAGCTGAGTTCATTTACCCAGGGAAGGGGAAGAAAGAGGGGATCTGATAAGAGCCTTGCAATACATAGGAGCTTCTTGCAGACAGAAAGTAATCAAACATTTGCTAACATTGGAGCAAGAACCTGATTTGCAACAGGCAGGATTTAGAGTAGATGGTACATAGAATCATAGAATGGTTTGGGTTGGAAGGGACCTTAAAGATCATCCAATTCCAACCCCCCTGCCATGGGCAGGGACACCTTCCACTAGACCAGGTTGCTCAAAGCCTCATCCAGCCTGGCCTTGAACACTTCCAGGGATGGGGCATCCACAACATCAACTATAATGACAGTCAAGAAGATGTTATCTATAGCTGTGTGGAGTCATCACTGGAGACTTCGGTACAGATAAACAGCAGCAGCAAAATTCTCTGTTTGCAACTTTATAAAGCATAAGCAATTAAAATGTCGTTGATTTTGCTACCCCTTTCACTTGGGTTGGCAACTTTGAATTCCTAAAATGCATACACTTGCCTCTTCTTTAGAGCATCTGGATGCACCAGATAGAATTTTTATTTCCTGTTTACCTGTCATTTCTATGATACAGTAAAACTACCCGGATCTGTTTTGCTCTCTTAATGGGTGGTTTCCAACAGGGGGGGGAAAAAAACCCCACCCCAAAAAACACATCACAAAACAAACCACCACCCAAAACAAAAAACACCACCAAACAATCACTGCAATTTCTGTTGCCCCTCCTGCACACAAGATTAATGAAGAGTATGACTGACAAGGTTCCCTGGAAACATCAGATCACCTTTTTGAGGTCATATCACCTTAGAGGACCCCAAGGCTACCCTAATTTCTAAACAGGACAAGAAAAATCAGGCCACCATAACCTGTTTTGGCTGGTTTTTTCCCTGCCCTGCTGATCCAAGCAGTTTTCCCCCACGGGCAGAGATTTACCAGGGGAAGAAGGGAACCACACTCTCCCAGCAAACTTTCTATACAGGTCTCCAGAACAGGGGGCAGCTGCTGCACTTTCCCTGCACCCAGAGGGGTGTCTGGCTCCGTTCCCCTCATCCCTCAGTACCAGGAATCATCCACCAGCTCCAAAAGCAGGACTGCCGCTACAGCATGCAGCTCCCGTCTGGAAGAGACCACACATAGAAGCTGGCACACACACACCCCCTCCTTCCTGGGAGTGCTGGGTGTAACTATAGAAGCGCAGAGTGATTAAATCCAAGCCCAACGGCTGTTTCATTCATTAAAAGAAATAACCACAACAGCACAAAAAAACCAAACCCGAAAGGTAAAAGAAAACCTCCTGGGAAACACAAGAAACTGCTGCTTATAACAGATTTCAACAAAGCATATGCTCACCAAAAAGCTTTAATCCGCACAAATACTGCTATTGCAGGGTGGTAAAGGGGAGCTAAAACAATACACAGATAACTCAATAAATAAATACGCTGTGATCCACCAGGGAATTACAGGGGCGGGGGAATGCAGACGTGAGGAGGAGGAGAAGGAAATGAAGGAACCACTAATGGAGACTACAGCAGCATCCCACAGACGTTGGTCATGACAGGACTGCATAGAAACACCCCAAAACTCACCCTTCCCTCATTTTAGTTAAAAAAAAAATATATCTGGGCAAAAGAAAACAGAAAAACTGTTGTAGCATTGTGATTACAACTGTCTGATAAATATTTCATCCAGCAACAAAAAAGGCAAGAAAAAGCCCTCAATAGTACACCTCAATCCCCTACAGACAAGTGACTTTGATTACCTGGGTTACATTGACGTGAGATTTTGACCTTTTTGAATCGCTCTGGAGCCAAACGTTCACATGGAGCCCCCTGTGCATCACTCCTGTTTAAAAGTTGCATTTAATGCTACAGAGAGCGATTGTGCTTCAGGCATCAGATCGTTAAAGTTCATATTCTCTCACATCGAGCAGAAAATAGAACCAATTCAAAATTAAAAAAAAAACCCAAGCAAGAGTTGCAGGAGTTGCTGACACATGGCAGGTGTGCTACATTATCACACTACCCTCAGGCCAAAATACACTAACACCTGTGAACAATATTTTCTGTTTCATACACTGCCTAAATAGACTGTGCTCCAGTGCTCCCAAGCTGGTGACCTGCCCCACCTCACAGAAACAAGGAAATCAGATAGGCGAGGTACAGAACAGAGCATCAAGCCCATCTCCTCCAAGGGCTTCCTGCTCCCTCCCACCATTTATCTTTCCAGCTCAGGTGATGTGAAAGCCTACAAAGTTTAAAAAAAAAAAAATCACAAACTATAATTTAAAATATCAACATGCCTTTTCTGATTTCCTGGACATCTTACTAACTAGAATTCAGCAAAGAAACGAGTTGTTTTTTGCTTTATTTCACTGAGTGGTGCTTGGGAAAATGACAAAGGACTGCTCGCTGATGAATTAAGACCTCACCAGCACTATTATTTACAAAAGCCACCTAGTATTACTTTTTTTTCCCCCCTCTTGCAGCGAATGGCCACTTTCCTCCCAGTTTTTGAGAGGATTCTTTTTTACAATTTTGTAGCCTTTACTACACATATTACCACTGCAGCATGAGCTGTGCTCCTAGCTCCAGCATGGGCCCACACGCACTGCTGCCCTGAAGCACGCTCACCTTCAGTAGGCCACGGTGTTCTCCATAAACCTGCCCAGAACTGAGCCTTTAAAAAAAAAAAAAAAAGGAAATTAAGGGGGTCATGGATCTTTTCTTCTTGGAGGCAGCTGCCCAACACAGATCATGCAAGACAGGGCACATGGGAGATGGCGTCCCAGACCAGAGCCCGCTCTTCGCCACTGGGGAGCTGTAGGTTTTCCTCAATACTGGATTCAGATAATTCGGAAAACTTCAAACTCAGGCAGACATGAAAGGAAGGACGAAGTCACAGGCAGTGAAAAACAACAGAGGAACCACCCCTGAATCCATACTGGGTCCTCATTAAATAAAGGCAGCTCTGTGCGAGGAGAGTGAGTGTGCTGAGGCCTAGGCCCCAAAGCACTCCTACTTCATCTTCCTCTTCGCTACACCCTCCCCCAATATATTAATTTTGCATCCCGTTTTTCAACTTTTGAAGGCATTAAATGCCTCTGATGCAGTAAGTCTACATGACGAGGCATCACACTGTGTTTAGTCGTAACAGCATTTTTCACTGAAATGGATTATTCACTTCATGAATTTAGATTTTAATCTCCTGGGCATTCATTCATGTCAGTTTTGAACGTAAAACACACCCTGTAATATCAAGTAATACGCTTTTCCAGTTTGGAGCACCACACCAGGAAACTACTGGCTCCCCAAACAAATTAAAATCTTGCGAGTCTAAACAACCAAACTCGTGGCATGAGACAGTCAGCTTTTTATACTTAAACTCTTCTGGGATCCCCACGCTCTCCAGTGCTTTAATTACCTGATACAGATTACAAAGATACCGTTCATTTGGCACCAGCAGCCAGCCCGCAACACCCATGCTCCAGGTTATACTGTCACTCCCAGCCACAGCGTGCCAGATCATCAAGTGGGAGAAAGTGCCGCTTCCAAAAATGCAGTTGAAAACGTGTCTCTCCCCGCCCTGTAAAAACTCAAGTGCACATACTAGCAGTCAGCCCTGACGCCTCAAAGCCACCAGCTGTTAAATAACATGTTGGATGCAAACCAAGACCTACAGATGGTGTGGGAGCAGGGACTTCTAGGAACGAATTGGTCAGAGTGGAAACGCACGGACAACAAGAATATTTACGTCAGATCCAGGCATCTGCAGGGTAGAGCGATCTCACTTAAAACCACCGAGTAAGCAGGATTCTCTCCCAGCTCCAGTTACGCTCCGGTTACATGTTTTAGGTCCATTTTCGTTACGTGTTTTCAAAGCCCCGGAAACTCGTGCACATGTTGTCCCAACTCATACTAGTTAAGTCCTGAGGGTCCTTTGCATGATGAGCTCTACAAGGAATTAAGAGCAAGTTTTCTGTATCTCGATGTAACATCCCAATAAAGCCAAAACCTTTCACCATCTGTGCTACTGCACTGAGCTACAAGGACTTGAAGACCAGCATCCGATTACAGCCTGACAAAGAGAATAGCTATCTTTAAAGAGAGCCTAATCCTTTTCACCTATTAAACCCTGAAATGTTATACATACAGCTATATAGTAATTACATCATATACTCCTGACCCATATTATACTGGATTATGCTGTCTCTGAAGATGGATGTCATCATATCTGGCAACTCCTACTTAACATGTGTGACTATCTTGGACTTAAGACACAAAAAAGTGACAGCAGCTCAGAGAGGACAGGAGTTGAGGCAATGGGCCAGGTGACTTGCAGTGCCCCCACAAGACAGTGGTCAGAAAAAAAAAATGGGGAAGGAAGGCAGAAGGGGAAGAATAAGAAAGTAGAAAGTGGCAGTGATGCTGCTTAATCACAAAAATGAGTACGAGGGAATCAAGCAATTCTTGCAGCCAAAAGAAGAAAAGCTCTTTGCAGCTTTTAAATCACCAAGGATTCAAAAAAGAAAGTAAATCAAACAAAACATTCTAGGTTTCTCAAAAGGAATTGAGTCTTTAAAAAACAACACCTACCAAACTGTTCTGTATCAAGCTGATAATTTGGAAGCAGAAATGACGGTAATTAAGCTAGATGCTGCTATTCCCTAACTCAGAAACGAATGCCTTCACAACCTGAATTATTTCCTTCCCCACACACTTTTCCTTATACAGATGGTATATGCCAAATGTTTGATGGTGTGTTTTTAACGCAGAAACCACTAATTTGGTAGCTACTAAATAATCCAAATGATTGACCTTAATTTAAGGAAGAATCCTACAATGCAGAAATACAGTGAAAGACTTCAATACCAGGCCCTGTTCGCTGTGCGGAGTTTCAACCTCGTCTTGTGTGCTAGCCAGGGAAGTGCCCAAATCAGTGAAACCGGTCCATAAACAGTGTGGGTTTTTTCCACTGTGAGTTGTATCTACTGATTGTTTTATGCCAATCCATTTCTTTCAGTAGCCTTCAGATCAGAGTGTGCAATGCTCAACTTATTTATATTCTGCATTACGTGGTGGTGTGGAGGGAAAAAAAAAAAAAAGGCTTAACTGTCTTGCTCCTTACTGGAAAGATTTGCCCAAGCAGATATTTATAACTTCAAACTTTAACTTACCAAACAATTCTGATATATTTGTGAACAATTCGACCTTCTCAGGAGCTAAAAATTATGCAGAAAACAGATAATTATTCCCTACTTCATCATAAACTGGTTCAACAATCAAAGATTTCTTCTGCCAGCTGTGGCTGATGGTAGATAAATGAAAGAGTTGCATTTCAGCTCTCCTTCCCCTCTTCTGTTCACTCTGCAGTCTGTTTTCTGTGGGGACAGAAATCTCCATGCCAATATTCACATGGCCATTACATCTCAACTGAAAAATGAATGAAGTAATCCACCCCCTCCCTGGATGTCATGAATGCCCTGGGGAAGCGGTACCCTGCAGCTGGGCTCCAACTCACTCCGCTCTCCCTCGCCTTCACTGTATGTTTTTCACCACAGCTGGGACCACAGAAACCTTACCCTTAAGAAATCATTTTTTTCCAAAGGTTTGCAAAGAAGCAAGAAACCAACTAATCCTTCCCCCAGCTCCAGAGCAGCATTAATTACCCCTGCAGCAGCGGCCACCAAACTTTGAGAGATGCAGCCATGCAAATACGCCAAAAACACCACCAACAAAACAAACACATCAGATACGTCCCAGATCTTAACTGGGGGGAGCTCACCATTTCAAAGTGTCTTGCATACTGACATCACTGCTTCATGGTTCCTTACCCAGCACTCCCTTATCTAAATTCTACCTCGTATATATTTCTGTTACCGGCTACTAAAATCCCACAACGCTGAAGGTTTTTATGTTCCCCACGGGCCATTTATTCCATTGATTCCCTAGCTTTACTGTGCAGGAGAATTCTCTCAAACGTCTGACCTAATTCTTCCTACTTGAAATGTAGGCACACTCCTCCTCACCCTGATGACAGCGGATGTGTAACATGGCTCTGCAGCTTGCAGAGAGCAGCCACTCGCCCCTCAGACCACTCTCTGCCTCTTTAAGAAATCACTATTTTTAGTCCTATTTTTAGTCCTCTCTCAGGCTCTTTTCTCTCTCCTCTGTTCTCTTTCCCATCAGTCCTCCTCCCTAAGCAACAGCATCCAAACCCTACTTTCAGCTGAAGATCAACTGCGCTTACTGTTGCTCAACAGCTCGCAAGGATGGTTTTATGTCTGAAAACAATATGCCTCTTTATACCTCCTGGTAGTAAAGAGTTCCGTATTTTCAGCATATTATGACACTTAGCAACTTAGTTTTAACCTTTGATCCCACACTGTTTTTCTCCCAACTCCTACCTAAGGATCTCTCAAGTGGAAAAAAACCTGTCTTTTCACCACAACCAGGGCCACAGAAACCTTACCTTTAACTATAACCACATTATATTCAATAAAAAGTAAGGGAAAAAATCTACTAGGTAGACATTACTTGATTTTTTTTTCACTTTATATTAAAAAATTTCCTTATCTTGTGCTGAGTATCATTCAAACTAGTAAAGTATTTATCAATGGATGGGATCCAGTTTCAGTGACAGGGCACACATGATTGATACTAGAACAACTGTGGCTCCCTGTATCCTAAGTGCATTCAAGCCACAATACCCTCTGATTTATTAAAATATTAGGGAGTACCAATTGGAAATATTTCCACTTAACAGCTTCCATCCACTGCTGAAATACCCGGTGCGGAAACAGCCACCTCAGTCCTTGGCTGGTGTTAGGGACTGAGGTGGCTGTTTCTGGGACCAAACCAGCGATTTTGCTGGGCTGACCCCTCAGCACGTTTTCGTAGCGGTTTCACAGAGGAAGGGAACATCTAAAGAACACAGGAACTCGACATTCTCGTTTGCCTCCAAGACCCTCAGGGCCATCAAGGCAACCCGAATAGCAGTGCCAGTAATGACCTGATTAATAAATTGGGAGCAAGCTCACACCTGCTAGGAAATGCAAGTCTAGCCTACCCCATTATATGGTCTCCAGACGAGTCAAGCACACTAAAATATGTATTAGTTCTGTCTACCTGTCACTTCTTGTAATATGCTTAGGTGAACCCGTGGCTGCAAGCCAGAACCCAAACTGTTTCAACACATGCAGCGCTTTTGGGGAAAAGTTATTTGCAACAGAAGTGTCAGGTCCCTTTCGGTATGACGGCAAATGTTTGCCTCAGCCCCGACCTAGCCAGAAGTTAAATGGCGAGGAAAGGCTGCAATTTCAGGCTAATCTGGGCAGCTTAATACGCTCATGAAGCGAACTACATGCTATGCCTCGCCGATGAGACACGGGAAACTGAAAGACTGAGGCCAATTCATTTAACCTGTATTTTAAGCACAGTTTTGATATTGGTTTCTAACGAGGGAACAAAACCCCAACCTACGTTACACCGCTAAGGAGAACATCTACTCTTCCTACCGCCGGTACCGACAGCAAACGTGCCATAGGAACGCGATGCCAAGGAACGGGCTGACAGGCCAACGCAGGGCAGCATTTCATTCAAACCAGTTGCTAGACAATGGCTGGCATTCAGACGACTGAAGACCTGCAGAGAAGCTAGTTCAAGCTGGCTTAAGTACACGCAAGTGTGGACTTGGATATTTAGGAGCTCTTAAGAAAAGCAGTTTGCAATATTTCAGGGTGGGGTTTTGAGACTTTTTTGTCTAATCCATTAGTACTCAATAAGACCAGAAACATGCTAGGGTCCGTTCTGCCCAGTAATGCATCTAAGCCTCAGAATTACAGCTGTAAATTAATGGGTTTTCCAAACCTTGCGGGGGGAGGGGGGGAAGAATCAGCAGGGGAAAAAAAACTAAACCAAAACAACTTAAAAACCCCTAGCAGCCTGCAGCCTGAGCAAGCTAAGGATTTCTTCTCTTGCTCACACTTACACATTCACATGCAAGCATACAATAAAGGGCGCAATTCCCAAAACACACATACTTGAGGTTCTACCCTGTTTCACCCCATTCGTCACCTTTTACAACCTCATAAAAGCGTGCGGCCTTCAGGAAGATGACTGTTCTTTTTATTTCTTATTATTTCATCTGCAGTTCAGCACGTTGCTTGACCCACCCCGACATAACCTTAAGTAAAACAGGCTCAAGTATGCAGTTTCACCATCCCTAAAGCGAGTCATAGTTTATTAGGGTTTTTTTTCTTGTTCCTCCGCTCACACTTCAGAGGAAAGGAAACGCCTACTGTGGATCCTTGTCCAGCATTTTAAATACCACATGAAGTGCTTGCTTTCTTTCCACTGCCAGAGAGCTCCGTAAGCCCTTCAAGAAAGAGGTGTAAATACCTTTTTGTCCCTCCCAGGGAAGCAGGAATCAGCTGGACTGGAGATGGAGCCAGCAGCCCCTGAGTGCCACGGCCCCCACCCAGCGCTGGGTGCTGGCCCCAGTCCCTACCACCCACGCGACCGAGGGCAGAAAACGCGATTGTCAGGATAACCAGCCGCTTCCCTCCACCACCAACCACCTCCAGTTGTAACCGAAATCCCCAAGTACCCAAAAAGCTACAAATTTTTGTTATTAGGATCACAGTTATTTTTCAAGCAGCCGGCTGTACGACCCCATGCACTGGAGCCATACATTCATTATGGCCGGTCATACTGAAATACGTGCAGAAAGGCTGAATTACTACCTTTGTGCAACCACGTTGATGCTCTAACACCCACAAGGCTCATAGCACCTTTCTGTCACTTATTGAACTAGACACATTTCTGCGCCCTACAAGTTTTTAGTTGTCAAGGTAGATCACGTACAACTATAAATCCATTAAATGTATTATAAATAATGCCACATGTTCAAGTTAGTTTGATTTTATGGGGAAGATGATTCCCTTAGCTTATTCCTGTAATGTTCAGGCCAGCATAACACACTGCCACAGCGGTCTGTAAGGTACAACACATCTGTTAGTGCTGCTAAGCAACAGGCAATCTTAAAACTCACATCCAACAGGGACAAATCCAAACTTCTCTATATAGTCTATTACCCTTCAATGTAAGAGAAACTCCCCCAAGTCACTGTCGTACATCTGTTTGAAACACTTCAAAATTAAAATTCTGGATTTTTTTTGAGTTTCGGGTTTTGGGTTTTTTTAGTTGGTTTTGGGTGTTTGGGATTTTTGTTTCTGTTTTTTGGGGGTTTTTTCCTCTCAAAGAATGGCCATTGGTGACTGTGATGTGTTAAAAAGCAGGTTCGTTAAGTCACGTATGCACCTAGCAAGCTTAAGTCTGGCACGCACCCCTCACAACTCCTCCTCATTCAAAAAAAACTTTATATAGTGTAAAACCTGTGCCATACAAGGGGTGGGGGGGAAGCTATTTTCAGACCAGACTGAATATACTTGAATGAAAAAAACTAAATTCAGTCACGAGAAAAATGACAGAAGGGGAAGACCGATTCAGCCTTAGCACTGTATTGGCTGTACTGCCCTAGCAGTGTGCACCATTACTAATCTCAACACCAGTGCCTCATCTATAAAACATGCCTTAGAGTTACCCTAAGCAGATGCAGAACTATTTCCCAACCTATATGCTTTTAAAGGCAAAAGGATTTGGAATTTTCCTTCAAGCCGACAGTGCAGGTTTGCAACACGAGCTACAGGGCACTCACAAGCTCCATGCTCCATGGGCTGGGCTTTCTAACTCCTCACAACCTCCAGATCTCGGCAGATGCAGGCAGCGGGGCTGTTTGGGACAGAGCAAGGCCAGCACAAAGCACGTGGATGTCAGGCTCGGCACCCAACATTCCCTTGCACAGGTCTCTCTTCTCTCAGGCCAATGCCCCTCGCTGCATGCTTCTCCCCCACTTTCTATTTATCCCTGGCCCAGGTGCCCTTCTGCAACAACAAACACAAGCTCACCCATGCTGAGGGCTCTGACACAAAGGCTGGAGTTTTCCCCCCTCTGCACCCACATCTCTCCGTGTGAGAGACATTAAAATGGTTACAAACCAGGTTCACGTGTCAAAGAACAACTGACCTGGAGTTTTTGAATGTTCAACGCCAGCATATGTTTGACCCTACACTTCATTTATGTTCTGTATGTACTTTGTCTCTCTGAAGCCAACAGCAAACAGCTGTCATTAACATTCACCCCTTCTGCTAACACTTTCCTTAATCCCTAACTGACTTCCCAGCCTATAATTAAACTTTCCAGCTGCCACACTCAGAGATGGCACCAATATCCATCCATTTGTTTCTAAGCAGTCCCTAAAAAGCCCTTTTTCCAATTTCCAAGACCATGGGCTAGGACCAAAGCCTCTTACACTTACAGGCTTTAGGCTAAAAACCTTCCATTCACTTACAAATTGTCCTATCTTTTGCTAGGGAAGTTAAATGGCCGAATAGTATTATCTTAATAATTAAACTAATGCATTTTTATAGTGCCAACAGGTGGAGTGCAAAGAGCTTGAAAACTGATGGCTAAAAGCTGCAAGCGCTTCCACATTTTGCAAGGAAAATACATTGGAAAGAACTGTATATCCACCATCACTTACAAACCCGTTCAACCCAAGCCCGAAGTTTAAAAAGCAGCTCTGCAATGAAAGAATTAGGATTTAGAAGGACCTTCTGAATACATCTAATGAAAGACCGAAGACATTAGAGTGCAACAGTAAAGTGGGGTTAGCACTTCAATCTTGAAAATCTGGTTTTCACATTCATGTAGATCATTACAGGAACGGTAGAGATGGTTGGCAACTCTTTTGTCTGATGCTGTCGTTACAGTGTTTGTGAGGACTTGATGTTTTATGAGAAAATGACTGGCTTCACAGCTGAAAAAGGAAGGGAGAAGATATTCGAAGCAAACACTGACTTTCTGGGTACCGCAACCCTGGGGCAGCTGAACAGTGCAGGTGGGAGCAGCACAACACCCAGTGTACTCACACCGCGGGCTTCCGGACAACCATGACCCGCAAGCCCTACAGATCCAGGACAAGAAAACCCCACCAGCCAGCCACAAACACGTGTTACTTCTGTGAGCCCCAAACATCTGGGACATCTGCCGAGCCTCCGGGTCCACACAGCTCGCCAACCCTCAACCTGAAGGGCTGGATACCCACACACACCATCCTCAATCCCAGAGTTCTGCAACTCCGTGCACGGCGGATCAGAAGCCAACATTTCCAAACATTATCTGTTACAGAGTAGGGCAACATCTGCTTCACCACTGAAGCGTTATCATTGCACGCAGCGAGCGGGTTCCATTCATAACACACCCAGCCATCCCGACAGCCCACCAGCCCGCAGCAAGCGTGTCACCTGCTGATGAAGACATCGGCACGTTCAGGGTCAGCCACCCCTGTGTCTCCTCTTCACATGTTTGGGAGTCGCGGCGTGCTTTGGCTTTGTCTTTTGCCTCACGTATCGGAGAGAAATTGAGTGCCTGATCCAGCCTTCGCATTTCTGAAACCGCAGGCTGGTTTTGTACGGGATGAAGGTTACAGCCCTGCTCAAAGTTATCTGCTGTGTTTAAGCAAAGTGAGGGGAACCTCTAGGGCAGGAACGCACTCATTATCAGTTTTATCCTGTTGTTTGAGGCTAACAATTTAACTTCAAGGTTTTAACATTGCAAAATATTTCCATAACTGCACAGGATTTATCAGCTACTGTAAAGCTATTTTGGTAGCTACCAGGAGATTAATCATTTGAATTTTGTCAAGTCTGGAAGCATCGCTGCTCAACGAAGAGATCATACCAGACAGGTGCAAAAATTCAAAGCTTGGACAGCTATGGCTTGTTCCCAGTGGCAAGGCAATAAAGGTCAACATTTTCAGTGGAAATTAATACTCTTGCAATTCTATCTAAACTACAGGCGAAACTTTCCTCCCTCCTTACATTAAACATATTTTAAAAGATGAATTTTGAGAGTGCGTGTGACACATTGAAGCTTCAAAAGGAAATGCTTGGAGAGGTTAGGAGCATGCGGAAACAATGCTTCATTGAAAACTGTTTGTCAGTTTTAATCACAGGATAACTCTACAAGAGGTATGACTGATGCAATTTAAATTTTCACCTGACAAACTGAATTGTTAATCTTTGCGGTGCCTTCAACAAAAGGATCAAGCAGAGCAGTCAGTCACCAGCCCCAAGAGATATTATAGAGCATCCTTGAGATGGGGAAGCAGTGCCTTCAGTCCCCAGGGTGAAGCACTTCTTGCAGGCACCACATCCATGAGGACCCAGGAGTTCGGTCCCTGACCCCAGTGTTACCTCCTACTTTCGGTTTTCCGAAGCAGGCGATGACCTCGGCCAGACCCACCAGTAAGAAACGCTGTGGCTTTGCAAGGAAGGTGATGGAGAAACAAAACTGAGGGCTTTATCTGCGCCTGGAAAGAGCCATTGGTTCTGTATCGGTGGCTCTGGCAGAGCTTGGCTAAAAAGCTTGAGGAGCTTTTCACTCGTGCCTGAATGAAAGCCTCTATTGCCAGCCTCTACTTCATTGCCCTACAGAAGATGATAAATACTCCAGGCTCCTTGCTAGGTTGCTTTTTTTTTTTAACAGAGCACACTTGTCATGATGCCTCGCCACCCCGCTTCTCAAAGATACTACGCATTTTGCGGAGCTGTCATCTTAAGCGAAATTAAATATTACTCTTGGGCACTGATTTTGTATCTCTCTAACATTAGTGTTCAATAATTCTCCTATCATGTGTCTAAGAAGTTCTGAAGAAAGTCCTAAAATTTTCCATGGACTAACTTAAAATGGGGCTTCCATACATCACAGTTTCAGAACACTAAGTTAGAGCAGGTTACACAAGATCTTACAACAAAGGATAAATTATCACCAGGAAGAGGATTCCTCACTCGAGAATGGAAAGATGTTGGTCTTCAACAAGCCACTAGTCAGAATGGCTTCTGCCCAGCCAACTTCTCCAACTAGCATGTTCTGAAGTAGAAAATAATCCCGTTCATCATGTAAACACTTATTCAGACTCTTGTTAATGTTTGTGCTATCCCTTCTGAATTTCTGGACAGTTTCTTTCAGGCTCAGCAGCCAACATTTAATTAAGAAATATTTAACCACTAGTATTTTTTAAACAATTGCACAAAAGCAGAAATAATTGCTTATCACATCTACATTACAGAATCAAAATACAGGCAGTGGAAACCAGACACAAAACGCTCGCCTTCGCCTGAACTAGTTTTGTTTAGAAAATGAACAGACAATGCATTTCCTTGGCTGAGACCTTGATTTGTTTGCCAAGTCCCATCCTGCAGAGATTTTTCTTCTTACAAAAACATCTCAGGCGCAGTGGACACTATCAAGGAACCAGACTTGCACTTCTGCGGGTTAGGAACGATAGCCCTGGTGTGCCTTAAAAACAAAAGGTAGCGAAGGATTTTTAATAAACTATGTAATGTAGTAGGTAGTTATCTATTTTATCTCTTCATAACTGCCTGAAAGCTAGAGAATGACAGATACCTTCTTACAGCAATTTGTATCTTTAACATGATGGCTTGTTGCTGCATCATCTATTGCACAACAGCATTCTTTTAGTAAAAAAAAATAAAATGCAAAGCGAGATTTCTTACAAATCTGTGGAGATATTAAACACTTGCATTGATTTCCACAAACTGGTCAGAAGAAGGAAGCCTAACTACACTGACTCTGCTCTTCAGAGCAACATCACGGGATCAGGAGGTCAAGGAGGACATCTTACATACATGCTACCTTGCTTTTAGATAGAAGAAACACCAGCAAGAGTTAAATAGCAGTGATTCAGATGATAAAAAATGCAGGACATTGGCAAATCACAAAATAAAGTGCAATAAACAAAGTGCTACTGGGGTGAGGGGATTCAGAACAAGGAATGGGGAAAACACAATGATCACGGCTGCATAGCGGATAGGTAAAACCAAAATAGGAGTTGAAGAGGGAGGGAGTCCAAAACCAGGCAGAGAGTTTACTGTAACGCAGACACTCCTCCACACAAGCTTCTGTTATCCTGTCCAGCGTAACGCAGGAACTACAACTGCTTTGACTCTGTGGGTAAGCCCAAACCCACGTCATTTGCCCTATACCGGCAAGAGACTTTTTCATGTCTGTTCTTAAAGCACCGCAGTGGGAGGCTGGTAAAAATTCAAAAAGAAGGATTTTTTTTTTTCTTCAGCTCTGCATCCTGAATTCAATCACTGTCCCCATGGGTTGAGAAAAAGACTAACTGTCCTGCTCTGCATGACCGTGTTAGTAGAGAAGCTGCAAAGCACAATATTCATGGTTTATATAGGATGTGAGCGTAAGAAAAAATAGTTTGGGGTTCACATAACAAAGAACAAGTCAAGAATTCTGTTTCACACCACTAGCCAATAAGGATAAAACATTTTCAAACGTGGAATTCTGGATGGTTTGGCTTTGCAAGAACTGTGGTCAACAGGTACAGATCAGAAATAATAACCGTAACACCAACACTTTGAAAAGAAAGGCAGACTTTTTAAGTAAGTTCAGCTGTATCAGCATTTCACCATCACAATAATTAATTGTGTGGCATATTTAGTTACATGCAAATGCAAGTAGGTACACTGTTTATGCAGACAGTAAGCCTAACTGGATACATTCAGTACACTGATAAAGGTGGTGGGTGCTGTCTTTTCTCCCTGCCTTGGACAACTGCTGGGGAGGGAAACACTGTCTGTTGGCTCTTCTTCTCCAGACCATTACAGGAACAAAGGGATTTCCAAGACTGGAATAAACTAAGCCAAATCAACTGTTCTCTAGTTCTTGAGGATGCCGTTAAACATCTGGCTTAAGAAGCAGTTGTGGGGAGCAGCTATCTTTTTTACTTTTTCCAAGATATCTACTACAGCCCATTAATATACTTTATTATAAGCTACCTATAAAGTTTAGTGGCATTGAGGGCAGGACTGAACACAGAATGCAAACCAGTGTCAACGTCAGATCCAAACTGGCGTAAAGCCTTGTCCCCAACCTCCATTTGCTGCACTTAGCACGCAAGTAAGCGATCAAACCCCGGCAGCGTTCTGGCACAGTATGAAAGGACCCTCCTAATTGCCATTGCCTCAAATTCCAGCTCCAAGCCTGCTAAGAGAAAGCCTGCAAAAACTCTTTAATAAATCATAGAAATCAGAAATGGAAATGAGGTCATCTTGCCCGCGCCTCCTATCCGCACCGCCAGTTTGTCACCCATACAGCGCTGCTGAGTGCTCCGTCTCGGCAACTCCTAAATGATTCAAGTGCTGAGGTCCCTCCCAATTCCCCAGGGAAGGCTCTTACACAGCCCAGTGAACCTCACCATCCATACGCTTCCCACCAACCAGCCTCATCCTCTCCAACCCAGTTTTGCCTCTGTCCGATTTTGTTCTGTTACTATTTATATCTCCCCCTGACTTCCCCAAAATCCACTCTTGATGCTACCTCAGCCACTATCCGGCAAAAATCGTTGCTCAGGAAACGTTCTTCTGCCTCTCCTGTAATCCCAGTGTAGTGTGCTGCTATTTTTAGGAGAAAAGGAGGTGGTTAAGGGAAGGAAAGGCTGCCAGCTCCAGCTGTACAAGAATAATGCTCCTGTACGTGGAAACTACATTACAGTGTCTCCCTTTAAGCACATATTATTAGCCAAAACTTTCAGCTTTCTAGAATGATGCAAAGACAGGAAGAAGAAATGGAAAAGACAAATTCCAAGGTAAAAAATATGCCATCTCACCATTTTTCAACCCCACAGCTGCACCTCTCCTTCCAGGGTTGTTTTGAAGGTTTTTACATCAGCATTTGCCTAGTGAGACACACGGTTAAACCAGCCACATGCTGCCATTATGAAGTGATCAATTAAGAAACCTGCTTAAAACAAGAGGCAACTGTGCCTTGTGTCAGATCCTCAAAGTGGGAGCGAGACCTGTGTTTTACTCCTGCTTCAGGACAAGGAGACATGCTGACCTCCAAAAAGGCAGCTGCCCATCACCCTCCCCAGCCAACGCTGCTGCCAGATGCCCCATGCAAAAAGCTCTGTGCAACCAGTGCCTGGACTACCAAGACCATCCAGCTAAACCAAAAAGACCCAAGTTGCCTGAGAGAACACATTTATACCTCACTCCCCACCTTTACCTTTATTAAACCTTGTATTTACCCATATGTAAGGTTAAGAATCACTATTCGGAACAAATCAAGGTACTAGGTTTCTAGCTGCAAATCCTTCCCATAGGCAAGTGGCAATGTTTCTCTTTGTATAGATGTGTATGTCTGTGCATGGACTCAGGCATAGCTGTGGGGCACCCACAGCCATCATGGTGCTGGGGAGCAGAAGGACTGAGTGCTGCTTGCCTGCAGCTGCGGTAATTTCATTGAAAGAAAACAGTGATGAAATCACCAGACCTGGTGAAGTAATCATCTCCAAGGTCATGTGCTGGTTTTGGCTGGGATAGAGTTAATTTTCTTCACAGTAGCTAGGATGGGGCTGTGTTTTGGATTTATGCTGGAAACAGCTGGTAACACAGGGATGTTTTCGCTACTGCTGAGCAGTGCTTACACACAGTCAAGGCCTTTTCTGCCCCTCACACCACTCCACCAGCGAGCAGGCTGGGGGTGCACAAGGAGTTGGGAGGGGACCCAGCCGGTACAGCTGACCTCAACTGACCAAAGGGATATTGCATACCATATGATGTCACACTCAGCATATAAAGCTAGGGGAAGGAGGAAGAAGCAGGGGACATTCTGAGTGATGGAGTTTTGTCCTCCTAAGTAACCATTACGTGTGATGGAGCCATGCTTTCCTGGAGACGGCTAAACACCTGCCTGCCCATGGGAAGGGGTGAAGGAATACCTTATTTTGCTGTGTTTGTGCACGGCTTTTGCTTTACCTGTTAAACTGTCTTTATCTCAAGTCACGAGTTTTCTCACTTTTACTCTTCCAATCCTCTCCTCCATCCCGCCATGGGGGGAGTAAGAAAGCAGCTCTGTGGTGCTCCGTTACTGGATGGGGTTAAGCCATGGTAGGTCCTTAGAGAGATTACAGCTTCCTGACCTACGCTAAGATTTGGTATGGTCAGATTTTGATACCTCTATGTAAACCGAAATGAGCCTTGCTTCACAGACGGGCTTACCGATTTCTGTGGGAAGACTGGCAGATAAAGATACTCCCCGACGCAAGTCAGGGAGCAAGAACAGGTCTCTCAGTTAGCATAAACATATGTTTTCTACGTCTGGAAGAGCCTTTTCCTCCCCCTCCTCTTTTCTTCACAGCCTGTGTGCATTTGCTGGCTTATTAAACAAGATTTTATTTGCAGCCAGTATGTCCTAGGAAACCAGGAGGTGTTACACTTAATTGCCCTCAGATTCATAAGGAATAAACAAGTCCCCACCACCAGGGACTACTCCTGCTCCACCACCACCATCAATGTCATGCTACCTGGCTGCCAGGAGCCGTGTCGTCTCCTGCCACCTGGGAAAGGCTGCTGGTGCACCCCAGCATGGGGCTGCCTCCCAGGACCTACCTCCTCTGGGGAAGTGGAGAGCACTGAAGATGAGCCACTGCAAAGGATGAAGCTCTGAGGATGAGAAGCGCAGAGGGATAAACCCAAACCAGGAGGAGAAAAGGGGGTCGGGTGCTTGGACACCTTCCTGGGCAGGAAGGATGGATAGTGCCAGAAGCTTCTGCCCAAAAAAGGGGCATCAAGCCAGCGATGGCAGCCAGGGGAAGGGGATGTGCAGTGGGGGAGACAGGTAAGAGCCTGGCTAGGGGAGCAGGACGCAACTAAAGAGGAACAAAACCACGGGCGTAAGCGGGTGGCTTGGTCTGACATGGGCTGGAGATGTGGGTTTGCCCTTCCTCTCTCCCATGAACATCCCATCATCCATCAGCAGGGCTCCAACCAGGTCAGGGTCAGCTGCTCCCACCTCAAATGTATTCCCCCCTTAACTACCTGCAGCCCATCAAGAACCAAAACCCAGTCCCTGTTTTGGGAAAAAGGCTGCAACAAAACCCAAGCCCTACATGAACACTATAGCTTTGAGGTTCAGATTTTAACATAGCCTGAAAACAGGAATATCAACCGTTCTCCAATCCACACGGGAGCTTTCTTCTCCCACCTCTAGCTCATTAGAGCAGTGCTACGACTTCTCCCTTCTGTCACATTTGTCAGTATACTCAAGTTTCAAACACACACATGCACGTGAGCATGTATCCAGAATTGTATCCTGCTTTTTTCTCTTTACACTACCCTCCCCCTCACCCACTTCCAGAAATATTTCTTTATATTCACATATGCTTTCCATTTATTCTAGCCCTTTACCCCCCACATGCGCTCTGAGCCCCCGGTTTCCACATTCTTCTTTAACCCTCTAAACCATAAAGGCTTTCCTCAGTGGGATCAGACATCTGGTGAGTGATCCACACGCAGATTTCAGTACTACTTCTGTTTCTCAGCTTGCCAACTGATCAGTTTTGATAGGTAGCGAAGCCACTGAAAGGGATTCTCTGTCTGTGGCACACAAAGTATTTCCAAGATCTACACAGGAAAAGGTAAAAATTGTAAAAAGGGGTCTTGTAAAAGGGGCTTCCCCTCACACACACACCCTCCTTCTTTTTTTATGTCTATGTACTTTTAAAACGTTTATGTATTACCCTTCATATAATGCATCACATAGGATGCGAATAGATTAGTGATTTAGGAGATTATAATAATTTCTTCTTTCCTTTTACCTGTTTTATTCAAGAACAACCAGCTCTGCTGATACGGTCAAAGACCAAGTAAAAAATAAAGATTTCACTTTCCTCCAGAGACAAAAAGCTGACAATTACTCAAATTGCATTATATCAATTACTCAGGAAGGGTGTAGGAGATACTGAGTTTGCTGTCTATACAGCACATTGCCTCAGATTAACTCAGTTGTCCCAAATACTGACCCATTTCTGCTTTTCCACAGATATTTAGACCTCAGCAATCCTCACAAGTTTCCTCCGCACCGATGCTTACGGTGACAATGATCGGAACTGGCAGGGGCAGGAGCAAAGGGCCCGTAGGATTTCTCTTACCAAAGCCAACATAAGTGCTTACGGTCCTCTTCACTACCTGTGTTCTTCCTTTTAAGCAATGGAGACCTTTCCAAAGAAAACAAGTGTTTCTTTTAGGACTTCCTGCCTCATTAGTTGACTAGAGATTCCCTATGTGTCCATATACACATTTACACTTGGACCGTTCCCCAACCATTAGAAATGGCTAATACCGGAGATTAAAAATTATGAGAAACACACTATAAAACCTACTTAATCCACCATCTTTTTAGTAGTTCATCTCTTCTAAAGGTGTTCTTTACGGTACTGATTAAGGCTGCTCAGTGATGTTTATTTAAGTCTAGTCCTTGGTAGCACTCTTTTACACACCCTAACTTTTGTACCCAATAAAAACAATCCACCGTGATCCTTCAGAATAAACATGATTTCAGCTTAATTTTCAGCTTTGTTGACAGGAATCCTATTTTTCCATTATAGGCATGCATTTTTTTGTGTTTGATAAGAGAGAAATTATGTCTGCACAAAACGCTTTGAAAATTCAAACTCTACAGTCATAGCATATTTCTAGTTAAAATGGGATAAATAAGATGCTATACCACAATACCCCAGGGTGATGCTACACACACTGAAAAAGCACAATCCTGCAGACTCACGAAACAGTCCTCCCTGCACGGACCAACTCTTTGTTTTCAAAGCTGAATGTACAGAGATTCTCACCCCAGCATGTTATTTCCATGTGAGAAAGTCAGACAGTAATATTTCCATACTGAAAACGCTGTAGCTCGAGAGATAAAGCTGATGCTTCATCTCTTGAGAAACAAGCATTCTCTTATAGCCGCTTATAAATGGTTTGACGGTTTCTCTGAAATAACAGTCAGTCATTTACGGGTACATGAGATTTCCATGAAGCAAGTCTGAATGTCACCCACCATGAATAACACATTTAACACATTTCAAGAAGTTTCTGTTAAGTTCATGCCTGAAATACAAAGAAGTGACATTTTACATAATTAAGAACATAATCCCGCACAGCCCCAAGGAATTCACAACCATTGCACCAAACAACAAATCTAACAAACGTACGTGTGAGCATGCGACTGTGGGTCAAACCTACCACCAGTGCCCATATTATATGTAAAACACCCTCAAGCCTTCAAAGAAAAACCCGAACAGCAATTATTTTTCATCTAAGAATAAATATCCAGCAGGTTTCCACTACAGACAACAAAACAAAACAAACCACCCAAACTCACACTGCTTAAATCAAAAATTATGTAAGTTGTAGCTTCACCTTCAACTTGCTCCTTCTCGGAAAACAGAATAAAACCCCAACTAAAACGAGACCTCTTCAGTTCTGCTGCAGTTCCCCAGCAGACGGCCACAGCCCTACCCTGCAAGGAGCCACCAAGGCGAAGGAGCTGGGGGGGGAGGGGGCTGGTGCCACACCCTACTGTCTCCCCCCAACTCCTCCTCCTCCTCCCAAAGGCTAAACCTTCCCACCGCAGAAGCTGGCTCCCATCGGATGAGCTCCTGACACGCATCCGACCGGCTCCTCGGTCATACGGGGCAGCCTATGGGGAGAAAAGGCCATCAGCTGCATCACTAACGGATGCGGGCAATTAGTTCGGGGAGGAGCCCGGGTCCGATTAAATAAACCCAATGTATTTTTAACGCTTCCCAGCGCTTTTTGCGTTCTGTGCTGCAGCGAGCGGGTCTGCAGCAGCGCCGACGGCTAGGGAGCCTTCCTGCTCAAGCGGTGCCGCGAGCAATAAACTTCCAGCGGCTCTTACTCTAATGCGGTGGTGCTCTTGGGCTCTCTTCTCCCCTTATTGCCATGCAGGTCTCATCCTCGCCTCCGAGCCGAAACTTTCCAACCCAAGGAGACCAGCGTTAGCAGCATTCGCCCCTATTATATTATGCATGTACACACACGGGTGCAGCAAGACCCGTGAATTTAACCACATCAGTGATGCAGCAGGATGAGCTTGACCTTTTAATACTCTATGAAAGGACACTTCTCCATAGGTTTAGAGGGAAAGCGTACACTCCACCGCATCTGACCGAGATTTACTGGTCAAACACGTATTTTGCTCATTTTCTTGGAGATTCAGTTATACTTTTCTTTATACAAATCCTTCAGCTTTGTGTGGACAGAGGCAAATGCTGGCAATGCTTAGAAGGAAAAAGGTACCGCTCGGATCGCCACACTGCGACAAGACGGATGCACTCGGGACACTCCTAAGCCAGAGCTTTCCTTTGGCAAGCGGGCCTCTGACTTGCCATCGTTTTGATGGAAAAGACTCCCGCCGTCGCGGGTACTTTCCCTGCGACATACGTGGAGTTGGGGCAACACTTCCCACCTCTGCCCCCAACACAGGGATGCACTGGCACAGGGGGTCTGCAGCGATACCCACCTTGACTCGACGCCCTCCTCCGCAAGCACAGCCCCAGGAGACGGGAAAAATCACGCCGCCCCAAGGCCAGGTTTGCTACACTTCACTAGTAAAGTTTCAACTCTCAATAAAACCTAAAAAGACAAAAAACTGTTCCCCTGCACCCC